>NW_026991974.1:0-48300 GCF_029215605.1 Mirounga angustirostris | reverse complement strand
TTGGTGACAGACGCATCTGCGGTTGGCCTTAGATATCAGTGGCAGGGCCACAGATCCCACGAGGTCTGGCTGGCCATCCCAGGACGTTTGGCGGCAAAGCAAACGAGGTCTGGCTGGCAATCTCACGAGGTGGGGTTGGAAATCTCACGACGTTCGGCTGGAAATCCCAGGAGGTCGGGCTAGAAAGCTCACGAGGGTGGCCGGGAAACGCGCGACGTATGGCCGGCAAACTCACGAGGTTTGGTGGGAAAACTCATGCGCTTGGGCGGGGAACCTCACGAGGTTTGGCCGGGAAACTCACGGGGTTTGGCCGGGAAACTCACGCGGGTCGGCGGCAATTCTCAAGAGGGTTGTCGGGAAACGTCACAAGGGTTTTCGGGACATCTCCCGCGGTTTGGAGGGACGTCTCCCGCGGTTTGGAGGGATAGCACCCCAGGTTTCCTGGCGTATCGGACGAGGCCCAGCGGGGTACCTCACGATGTTTGGCGAGATCTCTCCCCAGGTTTGGGGGCTATCTCGCCAGGGTTGGTGGGAGGCCTTCCCCGGTTTGGCCAGAAATCTCAGCAGGTTGGCGGGATATCGCGCCATGTTTGCCTGGAAATCTCACCAGGTTTGGCGGGAAACCTCACCGGGTTGGGCGGGAAATCTCACGGGTTGGGCGGGAGATCTCACCTGATTTGGACCGAGTCTGGTGAGATTTCCATAAGATCTGGCGAGATTTCCCTGAGATCTCGCAAGAGCCGGGCTGTCACCTCAGGAGATTGATCTCCAAATCACCTGAGGTCCGGGGAAGGCAAGAGGTATAGATTCTTTCCACATTTCCGCGGTGTTGTGTGGCTAGCGCACTGAGCTTTAAGGTTTGGAGAGCCAGGGAAAGCCCCCAGGGGCCTGCCTCCGTTCTCACCGTCCTGCAGTGGGCCCTTTGGCTTCTGGTTTCCCCTCCTGCTCTCCTGTGCCGGTCACCTCGCCGTGAGTGTGAAGGAGCTTTCCCCTGGCCCATTCATCCCGAATCCAAGCTCCTTTCTTACCTGCTTTAGAGCCAGGATGCTGAAACAACAGGGATTGAGGGAGACACCCTGTGTGTCTTCTTGAAGGGCATGCCTGGGACCAATGAGGAAAGTTGACTGCTGCCCAACCCCTCCGTGTGGGTTCCCTACGGACACTGGGAGCACAGCAATCCCTGCTACGTACGGGTTACAAGATCCGCCCAGGGGCCAGCAAGTTTGCCCCACGGGCGAACGGTTTTTGGCCCTGGATCTCACTAAATGCGCCGTGATCTCCACAGATTTCAGTGAGACGTCCCAAGATTTTCCCCAAGATCAGGTGATCTCTGGCTAAAGAAGAGGTGTCTCTTCTGAGTCTTTTTCTGGCTGGTTGTGCGCTTAAGAGAGTCATCCTGAACGCTATCAATGTGTGCCACCTTCTCGTGCCTGGGGTGGCGCATTGCTTTTCCCTCCTGTTCCTGCCTTTCTCACTCCGTCCTTCGGGTTGAGTGTGAAAAACGCTTCAGCAGGCCTGCTCCTTCTGTTTTCAGGGCTCCCTTATTACCCCCACGTCAAAGATGTTGCGATTCCAGGGATTGACGTGGGAGACCAATTGTTGACTCCCTCCTGTTGTGCCTGGGAGTATTTCGACCACTGGAGCTATTGGACGTTGTGCACACTTCTGGAATGTGCCATCCCTAAGCACCTAAGTGGCTCAAAGCAGTCTGTGCTGGGGAGGGCCATTTCCCCACACCACCGCCCCCAGAGCCTGGGTGATTGGTCACAGATGCATCAAGTTTTGGCCACAGAAGACAAGAGCTGAGCCTGACATCTCAGAAGATTTGGGTGAGATCTCGCGAGGCCGGGCTCGCTATCTCCGAGGTGTGGATGAGTTCTTCCCGGGTCTGGAGAGAAACCTCATGAGCTGAGGAGGAGATAGCGGGATGTATGGCTAGAAGTCTCCGGACGTGTGGGTGAGATCTCACGTGATTTGGACGGATCTGGTGAAATTTCCGTGAGAACTGGCTCGATATGGGTGAGATCTAAAAGCTTGGCTTGGCGTCACATGAGATTTCCCTGCCAAATCACGGAGGTACGGTGAAGGAAAGAGGTCTATTTTCTTTCATGTCGAGGGCCTTCTGAGGCTACTGCAGGGAGCATTAAGGTATTGAGAGCTGGGAAGAGCCCCCACGGGGGCTGCCTCTATTCTCACCATCCTGCAATGGGGACCGTTGTTCCTTCTTTCCCCCTCCACTCTCCTGCTTCTCACACGTCTGGATGAGTGTGAGTCAGCATCCGCCTGGCCCACGTACCGGCCCTTCTTAACTGCTTTAGAGCCAGGATGCTGAAACCACGGGGATTTCGGTGTGAGGCACTTTGTGTCTTTCCAAGGGCCATGTCTGTGACAAATGAGGAAAGTGGAATTCTCGCCACCACTTCCATGCTGTGCCTTTCTGAAGGGCATTCCTGGGACGACTTAGGAAAACAGGAATCTGCCCGACACTTCCATCCGTATCAATCGCTTCCGTGAAGAAGCGTGCACCTGGCCCGTCAGTGGTTCCGAGGCCTTGGAGCCAGGATGCTGAAACACCAGGGATTGAGGGGTGAGAAACTTTGTGTCTCTCTCAAGGCATTCCTGGGCCCAATTAGGAAAGGACAATTCTGCCCAGCGCTTCCATGTGGACAAATCCCTTGGAGGAATAAGCATCCAGCTGGCCCACCGATGGTTTAGATGCCAAAGGGCCGGGATGCTGACCAACATGGTTTGAGGTGGGAGACACACTGTGCCTTTCTCAAGGGCTGCCTGTGAACCATTAGGAAAGGAGAATTCCGCCCAACCCTTCCATGTGTATTCACTGTTTCCATTAGGAACACCAGCCAGCCCTGCTCCCGAGGGCCTAAACGATCCAGCCAAGGGCCAGGGAGTTTGCCACAGGTGCGAAGGACTTTCGGGCCTACGTCTCCAGAAATGGGCCGAGATCTCACGAGATTTGTATGAGATCTCACCGGATTTTCCCCAAGATCATCTGATGTCTCGCTAAAGGAGAGGTATCGTTTCTTTTTCTTTTTCTGGGTGGTTTCGCCCTGAACAGGATCAGCCTTCATGTTTTGGGTGCGTGCTCACTTTTGGTGCTTAGGATGGCAAATCGCTTCCTCCTTCTCCTCCTGCTTTCCTCATTCCGTCCCTCGAGTTTCGTGTGCAGAGGTATTCACCAGGCCCGTTCATTCCGAATGCAGTCCTCCCTTATTCCCCAGTCCTCCCGCAGGACGTTGCGATACCAGGGATTTAGGTGGGAGACAGCTTCTTTCTTCCCTCACGTGGTGCCTGGGAGCAATTCTCAAAGCGCAGGTATTAGCAGTTCGGCCCCCATCTGGCCTAGGCCTTCCCTAACTGCCTAAGGGGTGCAAAGCCGGCTCTGCTGGCGAGTTCTAGTTCTCCACCCTCCCCCATCTTGTGACTGGGCGATTGGTGACAGACGCATCTGCGGTTGGCCTTAGATATCAGTGGCAGGGCCACAGATCCCACGAGGTCTGGCTGGCCATCCCAGGACGTTTGGCGGCAAAGCAAACGAGGTCTGGCTGGCAATCTCACGAGGTGGGGTTGGAAATCTCACGACGTTCGGCTGGAAATCCCAGGAGGTCGGGCTAGAAAGCCCACGAGGGTGGCCGGGAAACGCGCGACGTATGGCAGGCAAACTCACGAGGTTTGGTGGGAAAACTCATGCGCTTGGGCGGGGAACCTCACGAGGTTTGGCCGGGAAACTCACGGGGTTTGGCCGGGAAACTCACGCGGGTCGGCGGCAATTCTCAAGAGGGTTGTCGGGAAACGTCACAAGGGTTTTCGGGACATCTCCCGCGGTTTGGAGGGACGTCTCCCGCGGTTTGGAGGGATAGCACCCCAGGTTTCCTGGCGTATCGGACGAGGCCCAGCGGGGTACCTCACGATGTTTGGCGAGATCTCTCCCCAGGTTTGGGGGCTATCTCGCCAGGGTTGGTGGGAGGCCTTCCCCGGTTTGGCCAGAAATCTCAGCAGGTTGGCGGGATATCTCGCCATGTTTGCCTGGAAATCTCACCAGGTTTGGCGGGAAACCTCACCGGGTTGGGCGGGAAATCTCACGGGTTGGGCGGGAGATCTCACCTGATTTGGACCGAGTCTGGTGAGATTTCCATAAGATCTGGCGAGATTTCCCTGAGATCTCGCAAGAGCCGGGCTGTCACCTCAGGAGATTGATCTCCAAATCACCTGAGGTCCGGGGAAGGCAAGAGGTATAGATTCTTTCCACATTTCCGCGGTGTTGTGTGGCTAGCGCACTGAGCTTTAAGGTTTGGAGAGCCAGGGAAAGCCCCCAGGGGCCTGCCTCCGTTCTCACCGTCCTGCAGTGGGCCCTTTGGCTTCTGGTTTCCCCTCCTGCTCTCCTGTGCCGGTCACCTCGCCGTGAGTGTGAAGGAGCTTTCCCCTGGCCCATTCATCCCGAATCCAAGCTCCTTTCTTACCTGCTTTAGAGCCAGGATGCTGAAACAACAGGGATTGAGGGAGACACCCTGTGTGTCTTCTTGAAGGGCATGCCTGGGACCAATGAGGAAAGTTGACTGCTGCCCAACCCCTCCGTGTGGGTTCCCTACGGACACTGGGAGCACAGCAATCCCTGCTACGTACGGGTTACAAGATCCGCCCAGGGGCCAGCAAGTTTGCCCCACGGGCGAACGGTTTTTGGCCCTGGATCTCACTAAATGCGCCGTGATCTCCACAGATTTCAGTGAGACGTCCCAAGATTTTCCCCAAGATCAGGTGATCTCTGGCTAAAGAAGAGGTGTCTCTTCTGAGTCTTTTTCTGGCTGGTTGTGCGCTTAAGAGAGTCATCCTGAACGCTATCAATGTGTGCCACCTTCTCGTGCCTGGGGTGGCGCATTGCTTTTCCCTCCTGTTCCTGCCTTTCTCACTCCGTCCTTCGGGTTGAGTGTGAAAAACGCTTCAGCAGGCCTGCTCCTTCTGTTTTCAGGGCTCCCTTATTACCCCCACGTCAAAGATGTTGCGATTCCAGGGATTGACGTGGGAGACCAATTGTTGACTCCCTCCTGTTGTGCCTGGGAGTATTTCGACCACTGGAGCTATTGGACGTTGTGCACACTTCTGGAATGTGCCATCCCTAAGCACCTAAGTGGCTCAAAGCAGTCTGTGCTGGGGAGGGCCATTTCCCCACACCACCGCCCCCAGAGCCTGGGTGATTGGTCACAGATGCATCAAGTTTTGGCCACAGAAGACAAGAGCTGAGCCTGACATCTCAGAAGATTTGGGTGAGATCTCGCGAGGCCGGGCTCGCTATCTCCGAGGTGTGGATGAGTTCTTCCCGGGTCTGGAGAGAAACCTCATGAGCTGAGGAGGAGATAGCGGGATGTATGGCTAGAAGTCTCCGGACGTGTGGGTGAGATCTCACGTGATTTGGACGGATCTGGTGAAATTTCCGTGAGAACTGGCTCGATATGGGTGAGATCTAAAAGCTTGGCTTGGCGTCACATGAGATTTCCCTGCCAAATCACGGAGGTACGGTGAAGGAAAGAGGTCTATTTTCTTTCATGTCGAGGGCCTTCTGAGGCTACTGCAGGGAGCATTAAGGTATTGAGAGCTGGGAAGAGCCCCCACGGGGGCTGCCTCTATTCTCACCATCCTGCAATGGGGACCGTTGTTCCTTCTTTCCCCCTCCACTCTCCTGCTTCTCACACGTCTGGATGAGTGTGAGTCAGCATCCGCCTGGCCCACGTACCGGCCCTTCTTAACTGCTTTAGAGCCAGGATGCTGAAACCACGGGGATTTCGGTGTGAGGCACTTTGTGTCTTTCCAAGGGCCATGTCTGTGACAAATGAGGAAAGTGGAATTCTCGCCACCACTTCCATGCTGTGCCTTTCTGAAGGGCATTCCTGGGACGACTTAGGAAAACAGGAATCTGCCCGACACTTCCATCCGTATCAATCGCTTCCGTGAAGAAGCGTGCACCTGGCCCGTCAGTGGTTCCGAGGCCTTGGAGCCAGGATGCTGAAACACCAGGGATTGAGGGGTGAGAAACTTTGTGTCTCTCTCAAGGCATTCCTGGGCCCAATTAGGAAAGGACAATTCTGCCCAGCGCTTCCATGTGGACAAATCCCTTGGAGGAATAAGCATCCAGCTGGCCCACCGATGGTTTAGATGCCAAAGGGCCGGGATGCTGACCAACATGGTTTGAGGTGGGAGACACACTGTGCCTTTCTCAAGGGCTGCCTGTGAACCATTAGGAAAGGAGAATTCCGCCCAACCCTTCCATGTGTATTCACTGTTTCCATTAGGAACACCAGCCAGCCCTGCTCCCGAGGGCCTAAACGATCCAGCCAAGGGCCAGGGAGTTTGCCACAGGTGCGAAGGACTTTCGGGCCTACGTCTCCAGAAATGGGCCGAGATCTCACGAGATTTGTATGAGATCTCACCGGATTTTCCCCAAGATCATCTGATGTCTCGCTAAAGGAGAGGTATCGTTTCTTTTTCTTTTTCTGGGTGGTTTCGCCCTGAACAGGATCAGCCTTCATGTTTTGGGTGCGTGCTCACTTTTGGTGCTTAGGATGGCAAATCGCTTCCTCCTTCTCCTCCTGCTTTCCTCATTCCGTCCCTCGAGTTTCGTGTGCAGAGGTATTCACCAGGCCCGTTCATTCCGAATGCAGTCCTCCCTTATTCCCCAGTCCTCCCGCAGGACGTTGCGATACCAGGGATTTAGGTGGGAGACAGCTTCTTTCTTCCCTCACGTGGTGCCTGGGAGCAATTCTCAAAGCGCAGGTATTAGCAGTTCGGCCCCCATCTGGCCTAGGCCTTCCCTAACTGCCTAAGGGGTGCAAAGCCGGCTCTGCTGGCGAGTTCTAGTTCTCCACCCTCCCCCATCTTGTGACTGGGCGATTGGTGACAGACGCATCTGCGGTTGGCCTTAGATATCAGTGGCAGGGCCACAGATCCCACGAGGTCTGGCTGGCCATCCCAGGACGTTTGGCGGCAAAGCAAACGAGGTCTGGCTGGAAATCTCACGAGGTGGGGTTGGAAATCTCACGACGTTCGGCTGGAAATCCCAGGAGGTCGGGCTAGAAAGCCCACGAGGGTGGCCGGGAAACGCGCGACGTATGGCAGGCAAACTCACGAGGTTTGGTGGGAAAACTCATGCGCTTGGGCGGGGAACCTCACGAGGTTTGGCCGGGAAACTCACGGGGTTTGGCCGGGAAACTCACGCGGGTCGGCGGCAATTCTCAAGAGGGTTGTCGGGAAACGTCACAAGGGTTTTCGGGACATCTCCCGCGGTTTGGAGGGACGTCTCCCGCGGTTTGGAGGGATAGCACCCCAGGTTTCCTGGCGTATCGGACGAGGCCCAGCGGGGTACCTCACGATGTTTGGCGAGATCTCTCCCCAGGTTTGGGGGCTATCTCGCCAGGGTTGGTGGGAGGCCTTCCCCGGTTTGGCCAGAAATCTCAGCAGGTTGGCGGGATATCTCGCCATGTTTGCCTGGAAATCTCACCAGGTTTGGCGGGAAACCTCACCGGGTTGGGCGGGAAATCTCACGGGTTGGGCGGGAGATCTCACCTGATTTGGACCGAGTCTGGTGAGATTTCCATAAGATCTGGCGAGATTTCCCTGAGATCTCGCAAGAGCCGGGCTGTCACCTCAGGAGATTGATCTCCAAATCACCTGAGGTCCGGGGAAGGCAAGAGGTATAGATTCTTTCCACATTTCCGCGGTGTTGTGTGGCTAGCGCACTGAGCTTTAAGGTTTGGAGAGCCAGGGAAAGCCCCCAGGGGCCTGCCTCCGTTCTCACCGTCCTGCAGTGGGCCCTTTGGCTTCTGGTTTCCCCTCCTGCTCTCCTGTGCCGGTCACCTCGCCGTGAGTGTGAAGGAGCTTTCCCCTGGCCCATTCATCCCGAATCCAAGCTCCTTTCTTACCTGCTTTAGAGCCAGGATGCTGAAACAACAGGGATTGAGGGAGACACCCTGTGTGTCTTCTTGAAGGGCATGCCTGGGACCAATGAGGAAAGTTGACTGCTGCCCAACCCCTCCGTGTGGGTTCCCTACGGACACTGGGAGCACAGCAATCCCTGCTACGTACGGGTTACAAGATCCGCCCAGGGGCCAGCAAGTTTGCCCCACGGGCGAACGGTTTTTGGCCCTGGATCTCACTAAATGCGCCGTGATCTCCACAGATTTCAGTGAGACGTCCCAAGATTTTCCCCAAGATCAGGTGATCTCTGGCTAAAGAAGAGGTGTCTCTTCTGAGTCTTTTTCTGGCTGGTTGTGCGCTTAAGAGAGTCATCCTGAACGCTATCAATGTGTGCCACCTTCTCGTGCCTGGGGTGGCGCATTGCTTTTCCCTCCTGTTCCTGCCTTTCTCACTCCGTCCTTCGGGTTGAGTGTGAAAAACGCTTCAGCAGGCCTGCTCCTTCTGTTTTCAGGGCTCCCTTATTACCCCCACGTCAAAGATGTTGCGATTCCAGGGATTGACGTGGGAGACCAATTGTTGACTCCCTCCTGTTGTGCCTGGGAGTATTTCGACCACTGGAGCTATTGGACGTTGTGCACACTTCTGGAATGTGCCATCCCTAAGCACCTAAGTGGCTCAAAGCAGTCTGTGCTGGGGAGGGCCATTTCCCCACACCACCGCCCCCAGAGCCTGGGTGATTGGTCACAGATGCATCAAGTTTTGGCCACAGAAGACAAGAGCTGAGCCTGACATCTCAGAAGATTTGGGTGAGATCTCGCGAGGCCGGGCTCGCTATCTCCGAGGTGTGGATGAGTTCTTCCCGGGTCTGGAGAGAAACCTCATGAGCTGAGGAGGAGATAGCGGGATGTATGGCTAGAAGTCTCCGGACGTGTGGGTGAGATCTCACGTGATTTGGACGGATCTGGTGAAATTTCCGTGAGAACTGGCTCGATATGGGTGAGATCTAAAAGCTTGGCTTGGCGTCACATGAGATTTCCCTGCCAAATCACGGAGGTACGGTGAAGGAAAGAGGTCTATTTTCTTTCATGTCGAGGGCCTTCTGAGGCTACTGCAGGGAGCATTAAGGTATTGAGAGCTGGGAAGAGCCCCCACGGGGGCTGCCTCTATTCTCACCATCCTGCAATGGGGACCGTTGTTCCTTCTTTCCCCCTCCACTCTCCTGCTTCTCACACGTCTGGATGAGTGTGAGTCAGCATCCGCCTGGCCCACGTACCGGCCCTTCTTAACTGCTTTAGAGCCAGGATGCTGAAACCACGGGGATTTCGGTGTGAGGCACTTTGTGTCTTTCCAAGGGCCATGTCTGTGACAAATGAGGAAAGTGGAATTCTCGCCACCACTTCCATGCTGTGCCTTTCTGAAGGGCATTCCTGGGACGACTTAGGAAAACAGGAATCTGCCCGACACTTCCATCCGTATCAATCGCTTCCGTGAAGAAGCGTGCACCTGGCCCGTCAGTGGTTCCGAGGCCTTGGAGCCAGGATGCTGAAACACCAGGGATTGAGGGGTGAGAAACTTTGTGTCTCTCTCAAGGCATTCCTGGGCCCAATTAGGAAAGGACAATTCTGCCCAGCGCTTCCATGTGGACAAATCCCTTGGAGGAATAAGCATCCAGCTGGCCCACCGATGGTTTAGATGCCAAAGGGCCGGGATGCTGACCAACATGGTTTGAGGTGGGAGACACACTGTGCCTTTCTCAAGGGCTGCCTGTGAACCATTAGGAAAGGAGAATTCCGCCCAACCCTTCCATGTGTATTCACTGTTTCCATTAGGAACACCAGCCAGCCCTGCTCCCGAGGGCCTAAACGATCCAGCCAAGGGCCAGGGAGTTTGCCACAGGTGCGAAGGACTTTCGGGCCTACGTCTCCAGAAATGGGCCGAGATCTCACGAGATTTGTATGAGATCTCACCGGATTTTCCCCAAGATCATCTGATGTCTCGCTAAAGGAGAGGTATCGTTTCTTTTTCTTTTTCTGGGTGGTTTCGCCCTGAACAGGATCAGCCTTCATGTTTTGGGTGCGTGCTCACTTTTGGTGCTTAGGATGGCAAATCGCTTCCTCCTTCTCCTCCTGCTTTCCTCATTCCGTCCCTCGAGTTTCGTGTGCAGAGGTATTCACCAGGCCCGTTCATTCCGAATGCAGTCCTCCCTTATTCCCCAGTCCTCCCGCAGGACGTTGCGATACCAGGGATTTAGGTGGGAGACAGCTTCTTTCTTCCCTCACGTGGTGCCTGGGAGCAATTCTCAAAGCGCAGGTATTAGCAGTTCGGCCCCCATCTGGCCTAGGCCTTCCCTAACTGCCTAAGGGGTGCAAAGCCGGCTCTGCTGGCGAGTTCTAGTTCTCCACCCTCCCCCATCTTGTGACTGGGGGATTGGTGACAGACGCATCTGCGGTTGGCCTTAGATATCAGTGGCAGGGCCACAGATCCCACGAGGTCTGGCTGGCCATCCCAGGACGTTTGGCGGCAAAGCAAACGAGGTCTGGCTGGCAATCTCACGAGGTGGGGTTGGAAATCTCACGACGTTCGGCTGGAAATCCCAGGAGGTCGGGCTAGAAAGCCCACGAGGGTGGCCGGGAAACGCGCGACGTATGGCAGGCAAACTCACGAGGTTTGGTGGGAAAACTCATGCGCTTGGGCGGGGAACCTCACGAGGTTTGGCCGGGAAACTCACGGGGTTTGGCCGGGAAACTCACGCGGGTCGGCGGCAATTCTCAAGAGGGTTGTCGGGAAACGTCACAAGGGTTTTCGGGACATCTCCCGCGGTTTGGAGGGACGTCTCCCGCGGTTTGGAGGGATAGCACCCCAGGTTTCCTGGCGTATCGGACGAGGCCCAGCGGGGTACCTCACGATGTTTGGCGAGATCTCTCCCCAGGTTTGGGGGCTATCTCGCCAGGGTTGGTGGGAGGCCTTCCCCGGTTTGGCCAGAAATCTCAGCAGGTTGGCGGGATATCGCGCCATGTTTGCCTGGAAATCTCACCAGGTTTGGCGGGAAACCTCACCGGGTTGGGCGGGAAATCTCACGGGTTGGGCGGGAGATCTCACCTGATTTGGACCGAGTCTGGTGAGATTTCCATAAGATCTGGCGAGATTTCCCTGAGATCTCGCAAGAGCCGGGCTGTCACCTCAGGAGATTGATCTCCAAATCACCTGAGGTCCGGGGAAGGCAAGAGGTATAGATTCTTTCCACATTTCCGCGGTGTTGTGTGGCTAGCGCACTGAGCTTTAAGGTTTGGAGAGCCAGGGAAAGCCCCCAGGGGCCTGCCTCCGTTCTCACCGTCCTGCAGTGGGCCCTTTGGCTTCTGGTTTCCCCTCCTGCTCTCCTGTGCCGGTCACCTCGCCGTGAGTGTGAAGGAGCTTTCCCCTGGCCCATTCATCCCGAATCCAAGCTCCTTTCTTACCTGCTTTAGAGCCAGGATGCTGAAACAACAGGGATTGAGGGAGACACCCTGTGTGTCTTCTTGAAGGGCATGCCTGGGACCAATGAGGAAAGTTGACTGCTGCCCAACCCCTCCGTGTGGGTTCCCTACGGACACTGGGAGCACAGCAATCCCTGCTACGTACGGGTTACAAGATCCGCCCAGGGGCCAGCAAGTTTGCCCCACGGGCGAACGGTTTTTGGCCCTGGATCTCACTAAATGCGCCGTGATCTCCACAGATTTCAGTGAGACGTCCCAAGATTTTCCCCAAGATCAGGTGATCTCTGGCTAAAGAAGAGGTGTCTCTTCTGAGTCTTTTTCTGGCTGGTTGTGCGCTTAAGAGAGTCATCCTGAACGCTATCAATGTGTGCCACCTTCTCGTGCCTGGGGTGGCGCATTGCTTTTCCCTCCTGTTCCTGCCTTTCTCACTCCGTCCTTCGGGTTGAGTGTGAAAAACGCTTCAGCAGGCCTGCTCCTTCTGTTTTCAGGGCTCCCTTATTACCCCCACGTCAAAGATGTTGCGATTCCAGGGATTGACGTGGGAGACCAATTGTTGACTCCCTCCTGTTGTGCCTGGGAGTATTTCGACCACTGGAGCTATTGGACGTTGTGCACACTTCTGGAATGTGCCATCCCTAAGCACCTAAGTGGCTCAAAGCAGTCTGTGCTGGGGAGGGCCATTTCCCCACACCACCGCCCCCAGAGCCTGGGTGATTGGTCACAGATGCATCAAGTTTTGGCCACAGAAGACAAGAGCTGAGCCTGACATCTCAGAAGATTTGGGTGAGATCTCGCGAGGCCGGGCTCGCTATCTCCGAGGTGTGGATGAGTTCTTCCCGGGTCTGGAGAGAAACCTCATGAGCTGAGGAGGAGATAGCGGGATGTATGGCTAGAAGTCTCCGGACGTGTGGGTGAGATCTCACGTGATTTGGACGGATCTGGTGAAATTTCCGTGAGAACTGGCTCGATATGGGTGAGATCTAAAAGCTTGGCTTGGCGTCACATGAGATTTCCCTGCCAAATCACGGAGGTACGGTGAAGGAAAGAGGTCTATTTTCTTTCATGTCGAGGGCCTTCTGAGGCTACTGCAGGGAGCATTAAGGTATTGAGAGCTGGGAAGAGCCCCCACGGGGGCTGCCTCTATTCTCACCATCCTGCAATGGGGACCGTTGTTCCTTCTTTCCCCCTCCACTCTCCTGCTTCTCACACGTCTGGATGAGTGTGAGTCAGCATCCGCCTGGCCCACGTACCGGCCCTTCTTAACTGCTTTAGAGCCAGGATGCTGAAACCACGGGGATTTCGGTGTGAGGCACTTTGTGTCTTTCCAAGGGCCATGTCTGTGACAAATGAGGAAAGTGGAATTCTCGCCACCACTTCCATGCTGTGCCTTTCTGAAGGGCATTCCTGGGACGACTTAGGAAAACAGGAATCTGCCCGACACTTCCATCCGTATCAATCGCTTCCGTGAAGAAGCGTGCACCTGGCCCGTCAGTGGTTCCGAGGCCTTGGAGCCAGGATGCTGAAACACCAGGGATTGAGGGGTGAGAAACTTTGTGTCTCTCTCAAGGCATTCCTGGGCCCAATTAGGAAAGGACAATTCTGCCCAGCGCTTCCATGTGGACAAATCCCTTGGAGGAATAAGCATCCAGCTGGCCCACCGATGGTTTAGATGCCAAAGGGCCGGGATGCTGACCAACATGGTTTGAGGTGGGAGACACACTGTGCCTTTCTCAAGGGCTGCCTGTGAACCATTAGGAAAGGAGAATTCCGCCCAACCCTTCCATGTGTATTCACTGTTTCCATTAGGAACACCAGCCAGCCCTGCTCCCGAGGGCCTAAACGATCCAGCCAAGGGCCAGGGAGTTTGCCACAGGTGCGAAGGACTTTCGGGCCTACGTCTCCAGAAATGGGCCGAGATCTCACGAGATTTGTATGAGATCTCACCGGATTTTCCCCAAGATCATCTGATGTCTCGCTAAAGGAGAGGTATCGTTTCTTTTTCTTTTTCTGGGTGGTTTCGCCCTGAACAGGATCAGCCTTCATGTTTTGGGTGCGTGCTCACTTTTGGTGCTTAGGATGGCAAATCGCTTCCTCCTTCTCCTCCTGCTTTCCTCATTCCGTCCCTCGAGTTTCGTGTGCAGAGGTATTCACCAGGCCCGTTCATTCCGAATGCAGTCCTCCCTTATTCCCCAGTCCTCCCGCAGGACGTTGCGATACCAGGGATTTAGGTGGGAGACAGCTTCTTTCTTCCCTCACGTGGTGCCTGGGAGCAATTCTCAAAGCGCAGGTATTAGCAGTTCGGCCCCCATCTGGCCTAGGCCTTCCCTAACTGCCTAAGGGGTGCAAAGCCGGCTCTGCTGGCGAGTTCTAGTTCTCCACCCTCCCCCATCTTGTGACTGGGGGATTGGTGACAGACGCATCTGCGGTTGGCCTTAGATATCAGTGGCAGGGCCACAGATCCCACGAGGTCTGGCTGGCCATCCCAGGACGTTTGGCGGCAAAGCAAACGAGGTCTGGCTGGCAATCTCACGAGGTGGGGTTGGAAATCTCACGACGTTCGGCTGGAAATCCCAGGAGGTCGGGCTAGAAAGCCCACGAGGGTGGCCGGGAAACGCGCGACGTATGGCCGGCAAACTCACGAGGTTTGGTGGGAAAACTCATGCGCTTGGGCGGGGAACCTCACGAGGTTTGGCCGGGAAACTCACGGGGTTTGGCCGGGAAACTCACGCGGGTCGGCGGCAATTCTCAAGAGGGTTGTCGGGAAACGTCACAAGGGTTTTCGGGACATCTCCCGCGGTTTGGAGGGACGTCTCCCGCGGTTTGGAGGGATAGCACCCCAGGTTTCCTGGCGTATCGGACGAGGCCCAGCGGGGTACCTCACGATGTTTGGCGAGATCTCTCCCCAGGTTTGGGGGCTATCTCGCCAGGGTTGGTGGGAGGCCTTCCCCGGTTTGGCCAGAAATCTCAGCAGGTTGGCGGGATATCGCGCCATGTTTGCCTGGAAATCTCACCAGGTTTGGCGGGAAACCTCACCGGGTTGGGCGGGAAATCTCACGGGTTGGGCGGGAGATCTCACCTGATTTGGACCGAGTCTGGTGAGATTTCCATAAGATCTGGCGAGATTTCCCTGAGATCTCGCAAGAGCCGGGCTGTCACCTCAGGAGATTGATCTCCAAATCACCTGAGGTCCGGGGAAGGCAAGAGGTATAGATTCTTTCCACATTTCCGCGGTGTTGTGTGGCTAGCGCACTGAGCTTTAAGGTTTGGAGAGCCAGGGAAAGCCCCCAGGGGCCTGCCTCCGTTCTCACCGTCCTGCAGTGGGCCCTTTGGCTTCTGGTTTCCCCTCCTGCTCTCCTGTGCCGGTCACCTCGCCGTGAGTGTGAAGGAGCTTTCCCCTGGCCCATTCATCCCGAATCCAAGCTCCTTTCTTACCTGCTTTAGAGCCAGGATGCTGAAACAACAGGGATTGAGGGAGACACCCTGTGTGTCTTCTTGAAGGGCATGCCTGGGACCAATGAGGAAAGTTGACTGCTGCCCAACCCCTCCGTGTGGGTTCCCTACGGACACTGGGAGCACAGCAATCCCTGCTACGTACGGGTTACAAGATCCGCCCAGGGGCCAGCAAGTTTGCCCCACGGGCGAACGGTTTTTGGCCCTGGATCTCACTAAATGCGCCGTGATCTCCACAGATTTCAGTGAGACGTCCCAAGATTTTCCCCAAGATCAGGTGATCTCTGGCTAAAGAAGAGGTGTCTCTTCTGAGTCTTTTTCTGGCTGGTTGTGCGCTTAAGAGAGTCATCCTGAACGCTATCAATGTGTGCCACCTTCTCGTGCCTGGGGTGGCGCATTGCTTTTCCCTCCTGTTCCTGCCTTTCTCACTCCGTCCTTCGGGTTGAGTGTGAAAAACGCTTCAGCAGGCCTGCTCCTTCTGTTTTCAGGGCTCCCTTATTACCCCCACGTCAAAGATGTTGCGATTCCAGGGATTGACGTGGGAGACCAATTGTTGACTCCCTCCTGTTGTGCCTGGGAGTATTTCGACCACTGGAGCTATTGGACGTTGTGCACACTTCTGGAATGTGCCATCCCTAAGCACCTAAGTGGCTCAAAGCAGTCTGTGCTGGGGAGGGCCATTTCCCCACACCACCGCCCCCAGAGCCTGGGTGATTGGTCACAGATGCATCAAGTTTTGGCCACAGAAGACAAGAGCTGAGCCTGACATCTCAGAAGATTTGGGTGAGATCTCGCGAGGCCGGGCTCGCTATCTCCGAGGTGTGGATGAGTTCTTCCCGGGTCTGGAGAGAAACCTCATGAGCTGAGGAGGAGATAGCGGGATGTATGGCTAGAAGTCTCCGGACGTGTGGGTGAGATCTCACGTGATTTGGACGGATCTGGTGAAATTTCCGTGAGAACTGGCTCGATATGGGTGAGATCTAAAAGCTTGGCTTGGCGTCACATGAGATTTCCCTGCCAAATCACGGAGGTACGGTGAAGGAAAGAGGTCTATTTTCTTTCATGTCGAGGGCCTTCTGAGGCTACTGCAGGGAGCATTAAGGTATTGAGAGCTGGGAAGAGCCCCCACGGGGGCTGCCTCTATTCTCACCATCCTGCAATGGGGACCGTTGTTCCTTCTTTCCCCCTCCACTCTCCTGCTTCTCACACGTCTGGATGAGTGTGAGTCAGCATCCGCCTGGCCCACGTACCGGCCCTTCTTAACTGCTTTAGAGCCAGGATGCTGAAACCACGGGGATTTCGGTGTGAGGCACTTTGTGTCTTTCCAAGGGCCATGTCTGTGACAAATGAGGAAAGTGGAATTCTCGCCACCACTTCCATGCTGTGCCTTTCTGAAGGGCATTCCTGGGACGACTTAGGAAAACAGGAATCTGCCCGACACTTCCATCCGTATCAATCGCTTCCGTGAAGAAGCGTGCACCTGGCCCGTCAGTGGTTCCGAGGCCTTGGAGCCAGGATGCTGAAACACCAGGGATTGAGGGGTGAGAAACTTTGTGTCTCTCTCAAGGCATTCCTGGGCCCAATTAGGAAAGGACAATTCTGCCCAGCGCTTCCATGTGGACAAATCCCTTGGAGGAATAAGCATCCAGCTGGCCCACCGATGGTTTAGATGCCAAAGGGCCGGGATGCTGACCAACATGGTTTGAGGTGGGAGACACACTGTGCCTTTCTCAAGGGCTGCCTGTGAACCATTAGGAAAGGAGAATTCCGCCCAACCCTTCCATGTGTATTCACTGTTTCCATTAGGAACACCAGCCAGCCCTGCTCCCGAGGGCCTAAACGATCCAGCCAAGGGCCAGGGAGTTTGCCACAGGTGCGAAGGACTTTCGGGCCTACGTCTCCAGAAATGGGCCGAGATCTCACGAGATTTGTATGAGATCTCACCGGATTTTCCCCAAGATCATCTGATGTCTCGCTAAAGGAGAGGTATCGTTTCTTTTTCTTTTTCTGGGTGGTTTCGCCCTGAACAGGATCAGCCTTCATGTTTTGGGTGCGTGCTCACTTTTGGTGCTTAGGATGGCAAATCGCTTCCTCCTTCTCCTCCTGCTTTCCTCATTCCGTCCCTCGAGTTTCGTGTGCAGAGGTATTCACCAGGCCCGTTCATTCCGAATGCAGTCCTCCCTTATTCCCCAGTCCTCCCGCAGGACGTTGCGATACCAGGGATTTAGGTGGGAGACAGCTTCTTTCTTCCCTCACGTGGTGCCTGGGAGCAATTCTCAAAGCGCAGGTATTAGCAGTTCGGCCCCCATCTGGCCTAGGCCTTCCCTAACTGCCTAAGGGGTGCAAAGCCGGCTCTGCTGGCGAGTTCTAGTTCTCCACCCTCCCCCATCTTGTGACTGGGCGATTGGTGACAGACGCATCTGCGGTTGGCCTTAGATATCAGTGGCAGGGCCACAGATCCCACGAGGTCTGGCTGGCCATCCCAGGACGTTTGGCGGCAAAGCAAACGAGGTCTGGCTGGCAATCTCACGAGGTGGGGTTGGAAATCTCACGACGTTCGGCTGGAAATCCCAGGAGGTCGGGCTAGAAAGCCCACGAGGGTGGCCGGGAAACGCGCGACGTATGGCAGGCAAACTCACGAGGTTTGGTGGGAAAACTCATGCGCTTGGGCGGGGAACCTCACGAGGTTTGGCCGGGAAACTCACGGGGTTTGGCCGGGAAACTCACGCGGGTCGGCGGCAATTCTCAAGAGGGTTGTCGGGAAACGTCACAAGGGTTTTCGGGACATCTCCCGCGGTTTGGAGGGACGTCTCCCGCGGTTTGGAGGGATAGCACCCCAGGTTTCCTGGCGTATCGGACGAGGCCCAGCGGGGTACCTCACGATGTTTGGCGAGATCTCTCCCCAGGTTTGGGGGCTATCTCGCCAGGGTTGGTGGGAGGCCTTCCCCGGTTTGGCCAGAAATCTCAGCAGGTTGGCGGGATATCTCGCCATGTTTGCCTGGAAATCTCACCAGGTTTGGCGGGAAACCTCACCGGGTTGGGCGGGAAATCTCACGGGTTGGGCGGGAGATCTCACCTGATTTGGACCGAGTCTGGTGAGATTTCCATAAGATCTGGCGAGATTTCCCTGAGATCTCGCAAGAGCCGGGCTGTCACCTCAGGAGATTGATCTCCAAATCACCTGAGGTCCGGGGAAGGCAAGAGGTATAGATTCTTTCCACATTTCCGCGGTGTTGTGTGGCTAGCGCACTGAGCTTTAAGGTTTGGAGAGCCAGGGAAAGCCCCCAGGGGCCTGCCTCCGTTCTCACCGTCCTGCAGTGGGCCCTTTGGCTTCTGGTTTCCCCTCCTGCTCTCCTGTGCCGGTCACCTCGCCGTGAGTGTGAAGGAGCTTTCCCCTGGCCCATTCATCCCGAATCCAAGCTCCTTTCTTACCTGCTTTAGAGCCAGGATGCTGAAACAACAGGGATTGAGGGAGACACCCTGTGTGTCTTCTTGAAGGGCATGCCTGGGACCAATGAGGAAAGTTGACTGCTGCCCAACCCCTCCGTGTGGGTTCCCTACGGACACTGGGAGCACAGCAATCCCTGCTACGTACGGGTTACAAGATCCGCCCAGGGGCCAGCAAGTTTGCCCCACGGGCGAACGGTTTTTGGCCCTGGATCTCACTAAATGCGCCGTGATCTCCACAGATTTCAGTGAGACGTCCCAAGATTTTCCCCAAGATCAGGTGATCTCTGGCTAAAGAAGAGGTGTCTCTTCTGAGTCTTTTTCTGGCTGGTTGTGCGCTTAAGAGAGTCATCCTGAACGCTATCAATGTGTGCCACCTTCTCGTGCCTGGGGTGGCGCATTGCTTTTCCCTCCTGTTCCTGCCTTTCTCACTCCGTCCTTCGGGTTGAGTGTGAAAAACGCTTCAGCAGGCCTGCTCCTTCTGTTTTCAGGGCTCCCTTATTACCCCCACGTCAAAGATGTTGCGATTCCAGGGATTGACGTGGGAGACCAATTGTTGACTCCCTCCTGTTGTGCCTGGGAGTATTTCGACCACTGGAGCTATTGGACGTTGTGCACACTTCTGGAATGTGCCATCCCTAAGCACCTAAGTGGCTCAAAGCAGTCTGTGCTGGGGAGGGCCATTTCCCCACACCACCGCCCCCAGAGCCTGGGTGATTGGTCACAGATGCATCAAGTTTTGGCCACAGAAGACAAGAGCTGAGCCTGACATCTCAGAAGATTTGGGTGAGATCTCGCGAGGCCGGGCTCGCTATCTCCGAGGTGTGGATGAGTTCTTCCCGGGTCTGGAGAGAAACCTCATGAGCTGAGGAGGAGATAGCGGGATGTATGGCTAGAAGTCTCCGGACGTGTGGGTGAGATCTCACGTGATTTGGACGGATCTGGTGAAATTTCCGTGAGAACTGGCTCGATATGGGTGAGATCTAAAAGCTTGGCTTGGCGTCACATGAGATTTCCCTGCCAAATCACGGAGGTACGGTGAAGGAAAGAGGTCTATTTTCTTTCATGTCGAGGGCCTTCTGAGGCTACTGCAGGGAGCATTAAGGTATTGAGAGCTGGGAAGAGCCCCCACGGGGGCTGCCTCTATTCTCACCATCCTGCAATGGGGACCGTTGTTCCTTCTTTCCCCCTCCACTCTCCTGCTTCTCACACGTCTGGATGAGTGTGAGTCAGCATCCGCCTGGCCCACGTACCGGCCCTTCTTAACTGCTTTAGAGCCAGGATGCTGAAACCACGGGGATTTCGGTGTGAGGCACTTTGTGTCTTTCCAAGGGCCATGTCTGTGACAAATGAGGAAAGTGGAATTCTCGCCACCACTTCCATGCTGTGCCTTTCTGAAGGGCATTCCTGGGACGACTTAGGAAAACAGGAATCTGCCCGACACTTCCATCCGTATCAATCGCTTCCGTGAAGAAGCGTGCACCTGGCCCGTCAGTGGTTCCGAGGCCTTGGAGCCAGGATGCTGAAACACCAGGGATTGAGGGGTGAGAAACTTTGTGTCTCTCTCAAGGCATTCCTGGGCCCAATTAGGAAAGGACAATTCTGCCCAGCGCTTCCATGTGGACAAATCCCTTGGAGGAATAAGCATCCAGCTGGCCCACCGATGGTTTAGATGCCAAAGGGCCGGGATGCTGACCAACATGGTTTGAGGTGGGAGACACACTGTGCCTTTCTCAAGGGCTGCCTGTGAACCATTAGGAAAGGAGAATTCCGCCCAACCCTTCCATGTGTATTCACTGTTTCCATTAGGAACACCAGCCAGCCCTGCTCCCGAGGGCCTAAACGATCCAGCCAAGGGCCAGGGAGTTTGCCACAGGTGCGAAGGACTTTCGGGCCTACGTCTCCAGAAATGGGCCGAGATCTCACGAGATTTGTATGAGATCTCACCGGATTTTCCCCAAGATCATCTGATGTCTCGCTAAAGGAGAGGTATCGTTTCTTTTTCTTTTTCTGGGTGGTTTCGCCCTGAACAGGATCAGCCTTCATGTTTTGGGTGCGTGCTCACTTTTGGTGCTTAGGATGGCAAATCGCTTCCTCCTTCTCCTCCTGCTTTCCTCATTCCGTCCCTCGAGTTTCGTGTGCAGAGGTATTCACCAGGCCCGTTCATTCCGAATGCAGTCCTCCCTTATTCCCCAGTCCTCCCGCAGGACGTTGCGATACCAGGGATTTAGGTGGGAGACAGCTTCTTTCTTCCCTCACGTGGTGCCTGGGAGCAATTCTCAAAGCGCAGGTATTAGCAGTTCGGCCCCCATCTGGCCTAGGCCTTCCCTAACTGCCTAAGGGGTGCAAAGCCGGCTCTGCTGGCGAGTTCTAGTTCTCCACCCTCCCCCATCTTGTGACTGGGCGATTGGTGACAGACGCATCTGCGGTTGGCCTTAGATATCAGTGGCAGGGCCACAGATCCCACGAGGTCTGGCTGGCCATCCCAGGACGTTTGGCGGCAAAGCAAACGAGGTCTGGCTGGCAATCTCACGAGGTGGGGTTGGAAATCTCACGACGTTCGGCTGGAAATCCCAGGAGGTCGGGCTAGAAAGCCCACGAGGGTGGCCGGGAAACGCGCGACGTATGGCCGGCAAACTCACGAGGTTTGGTGGGAAAACTCATGCGCTTGGGCGGGGAACCTCACGAGGTTTGGCCGGGAAACTCACGGGGTTTGGCCGGGAAACTCACGCGGGTCGGCGGCAATTCTCAAGAGGGTTGTCGGGAAACGTCACAAGGGTTTTCGGGACATCTCCCGCGGTTTGGAGGGACGTCTCCCGCGGTTTGGAGGGATAGCACCCCAGGTTTCCTGGCGTATCGGACGAGGCCCAGCGGGGTACCTCACGATGTTTGGCGAGATCTCTCCCCAGGTTTGGGGGCTATCTCGCCAGGGTTGGTGGGAGGCCTTCCCCGGTTTGGCCAGAAATCTCAGCAGGTTGGCGGGATATCTCGCCATGTTTGCCTGGAAATCTCACCAGGTTTGGCGGGAAACCTCACCGGGTTGGGCGGGAAATCTCACGGGTTGGGCGGGAGATCTCACCTGATTTGGACCGAGTCTGGTGAGATTTCCATAAGATCTGGCGAGATTTCCCTGAGATCTCGCAAGAGCCGGGCTGTCACCTCAGGAGATTGATCTCCAAATCACCTGAGGTCCGGGGAAGGCAAGAGGTATAGATTCTTTCCACATTTCCGCGGTGTTGTGTGGCTAGCGCACTGAGCTTTAAGGTTTGGAGAGCCAGGGAAAGCCCCCAGGGGCCTGCCTCCGTTCTCACCGTCCTGCAGTGGGCCCTTTGGCTTCTGGTTTCCCCTCCTGCTCTCCTGTGCCGGTCACCTCGCCGTGAGTGTGAAGGAGCTTTCCCCTGGCCCATTCATCCCGAATCCAAGCTCCTTTCTTACCTGCTTTAGAGCCAGGATGCTGAAACAACAGGGATTGAGGGAGACACCCTGTGTGTCTTCTTGAAGGGCATGCCTGGGACCAATGAGGAAAGTTGACTGCTGCCCAACCCCTCCGTGTGGGTTCCCTACGGACACTGGGAGCACAGCAATCCCTGCTACGTACGGGTTACAAGATCCGCCCAGGGGCCAGCAAGTTTGCCCCACGGGCGAACGGTTTTTGGCCCTGGATCTCACTAAATGCGCCGTGATCTCCACAGATTTCAGTGAGACGTCCCAAGATTTTCCCCAAGATCAGGTGATCTCTGGCTAAAGAAGAGGTGTCTCTTCTGAGTCTTTTTCTGGCTGGTTGTGCGCTTAAGAGAGTCATCCTGAACGCTATCAATGTGTGCCACCTTCTCGTGCCTGGGGTGGCGCATTGCTTTTCCCTCCTGTTCCTGCCTTTCTCACTCCGTCCTTCGGGTTGAGTGTGAAAAACGCTTCAGCAGGCCTGCTCCTTCTGTTTTCAGGGCTCCCTTATTACCCCCACGTCAAAGATGTTGCGATTCCAGGGATTGACGTGGGAGACCAATTGTTGACTCCCTCCTGTTGTGCCTGGGAGTATTTCGACCACTGGAGCTATTGGACGTTGTGCACACTTCTGGAATGTGCCATCCCTAAGCACCTAAGTGGCTCAAAGCAGTCTGTGCTGGGGAGGGCCATTTCCCCACACCACCGCCCCCAGAGCCTGGGTGATTGGTCACAGATGCATCAAGTTTTGGCCACAGAAGACAAGAGCTGAGCCTGACATCTCAGAAGATTTGGGTGAGATCTCGCGAGGCCGGGCTCGCTATCTCCGAGGTGTGGATGAGTTCTTCCCGGGTCTGGAGAGAAACCTCATGAGCTGAGGAGGAGATAGCGGGATGTATGGCTAGAAGTCTCCGGACGTGTGGGTGAGATCTCACGTGATTTGGACGGATCTGGTGAAATTTCCGTGAGAACTGGCTCGATATGGGTGAGATCTAAAAGCTTGGCTTGGCGTCACATGAGATTTCCCTGCCAAATCACGGAGGTACGGTGAAGGAAAGAGGTCTATTTTCTTTCATGTCGAGGGCCTTCTGAGGCTACTGCAGGGAGCATTAAGGTATTGAGAGCTGGGAAGAGCCCCCACGGGGGCTGCCTCTATTCTCACCATCCTGCAATGGGGACCGTTGTTCCTTCTTTCCCCCTCCACTCTCCTGCTTCTCACACGTCTGGATGAGTGTGAGTCAGCATCCGCCTGGCCCACGTACCGGCCCTTCTTAACTGCTTTAGAGCCAGGATGCTGAAACCACGGGGATTTCGGTGTGAGGCACTTTGTGTCTTTCCAAGGGCCATGTCTGTGACAAATGAGGAAAGTGGAATTCTCGCCACCACTTCCATGCTGTGCCTTTCTGAAGGGCATTCCTGGGACGACTTAGGAAAACAGGAATCTGCCCGACACTTCCATCCGTATCAATCGCTTCCGTGAAGAAGCGTGCACCTGGCCCGTCAGTGGTTCCGAGGCCTTGGAGCCAGGATGCTGAAACACCAGGGATTGAGGGGTGAGAAACTTTGTGTCTCTCTCAAGGCATTCCTGGGCCCAATTAGGAAAGGACAATTCTGCCCAGCGCTTCCATGTGGACAAATCCCTTGGAGGAATAAGCATCCAGCTGGCCCACCGATGGTTTAGATGCCAAAGGGCCGGGATGCTGACCAACATGGTTTGAGGTGGGAGACACACTGTGCCTTTCTCAAGGGCTGCCTGTGAACCATTAGGAAAGGAGAATTCCGCCCAACCCTTCCATGTGTATTCACTGTTTCCATTAGGAACACCAGCCAGCCCTGCTCCCGAGGGCCTAAACGATCCAGCCAAGGGCCAGGGAGTTTGCCACAGGTGCGAAGGACTTTCGGGCCTACGTCTCCAGAAATGGGCCGAGATCTCACGAGATTTGTATGAGATCTCACCGGATTTTCCCCAAGATCATCTGATGTCTCGCTAAAGGAGAGGTATCGTTTCTTTTTCTTTTTCTGGGTGGTTTCGCCCTGAACAGGATCAGCCTTCATGTTTTGGGTGCGTGCTCACTTTTGGTGCTTAGGATGGCAAATCGCTTCCTCCTTCTCCTCCTGCTTTCCTCATTCCGTCCCTCGAGTTTCGTGTGCAGAGGTATTCACCAGGCCCGTTCATTCCGAATGCAGTCCTCCCTTATTCCCCAGTCCTCCCGCAGGACGTTGCGATACCAGGGATTTAGGTGGGAGACAGCTTCTTTCTTCCCTCACGTGGTGCCTGGGAGCAATTCTCAAAGCGCAGGTATTAGCAGTTCGGCCCCCATCTGGCCTAGGCCTTCCCTAACTGCCTAAGGGGTGCAAAGCCGGCTCTGCTGGCGAGTTCTAGTTCTCCACCCTCCCCCATCTTGTGACTGGGGGATTGGTGACAGACGCATCTGCGGTTGGCCTTAGATATCAGTGGCAGGGCCACAGATCCCACGAGGTCTGGCTGGCCATCCCAGGACGTTTGGCGGCAAAGCAAACGAGGTCTGGCTGGCAATCTCACGAGGTGGGGTTGGAAATCTCACGACGTTCGGCTGGAAATCCCAGGAGGTCGGGCTAGAAAGCCCACGAGGGTGGCCGGGAAACGCGCGACGTATGGCAGGCAAACTCACGAGGTTTGGTGGGAAAACTCATGCGCTTGGGCGGGGAACCTCACGAGGTTTGGCCGGGAAACTCACGGGGTTTGGCCGGGAAACTCACGCGGGTCGGCGGCAATTCTCAAGAGGGTTGTCGGGAAACGTCACAAGGGTTTTCGGGACATCTCCCGCGGTTTGGAGGGACGTCTCCCGCGGTTTGGAGGGATAGCACCCCAGGTTTCCTGGCGTATCGGACGAGGCCCAGCGGGGTACCTCACGATGTTTGGCGAGATCTCTCCCCAGGTTTGGGGGCTATCTCGCCAGGGTTGGTGGGAGGCCTTCCCCGGTTTGGCCAGAAATCTCAGCAGGTTGGCGGGATATCGCGCCATGTTTGCCTGGAAATCTCACCAGGTTTGGCGGGAAACCTCACCGGGTTGGGCGGGAAATCTCACGGGTTGGGCGGGAGATCTCACCTGATTTGGACCGAGTCTGGTGAGATTTCCATAAGATCTGGCGAGATTTCCCTGAGATCTCGCAAGAGCCGGGCTGTCACCTCAGGAGATTGATCTCCAAATCACCTGAGGTCCGGGGAAGGCAAGAGGTATAGATTCTTTCCACATTTCCGCGGTGTTGTGTGGCTAGCGCACTGAGCTTTAAGGTTTGGAGAGCCAGGGAAAGCCCCCAGGGGCCTGCCTCCGTTCTCACCGTCCTGCAGTGGGCCCTTTGGCTTCTGGTTTCCCCTCCTGCTCTCCTGTGCCGGTCACCTCGCCGTGAGTGTGAAGGAGCTTTCCCCTGGCCCATTCATCCCGAATCCAAGCTCCTTTCTTACCTGCTTTAGAGCCAGGATGCTGAAACAACAGGGATTGAGGGAGACACCCTGTGTGTCTTCTTGAAGGGCATGCCTGGGACCAATGAGGAAAGTTGACTGCTGCCCAACCCCTCCGTGTGGGTTCCCTACGGACACTGGGAGCACAGCAATCCCTGCTACGTACGGGTTACAAGATCCGCCCAGGGGCCAGCAAGTTTGCCCCACGGGCGAACGGTTTTTGGCCCTGGATCTCACTAAATGCGCCGTGATCTCCACAGATTTCAGTGAGACGTCCCAAGATTTTCCCCAAGATCAGGTGATCTCTGGCTAAAGAAGAGGTGTCTCTTCTGAGTCTTTTTCTGGCTGGTTGTGCGCTTAAGAGAGTCATCCTGAACGCTATCAATGTGTGCCACCTTCTCGTGCCTGGGGTGGCGCATTGCTTTTCCCTCCTGTTCCTGCCTTTCTCACTCCGTCCTTCGGGTTGAGTGTGAAAAACGCTTCAGCAGGCCTGCTCCTTCTGTTTTCAGGGCTCCCTTATTACCCCCACGTCAAAGATGTTGCGATTCCAGGGATTGACGTGGGAGACCAATTGTTGACTCCCTCCTGTTGTGCCTGGGAGTATTTCGACCACTGGAGCTATTGGACGTTGTGCACACTTCTGGAATGTGCCATCCCTAAGCACCTAAGTGGCTCAAAGCAGTCTGTGCTGGGGAGGGCCATTTCCCCACACCACCGCCCCCAGAGCCTGGGTGATTGGTCACAGATGCATCAAGTTTTGGCCACAGAAGACAAGAGCTGAGCCTGACATCTCAGAAGATTTGGGTGAGATCTCGCGAGGCCGGGCTCGCTATCTCCGAGGTGTGGATGAGTTCTTCCCGGGTCTGGAGAGAAACCTCATGAGCTGAGGAGGAGATAGCGGGATGTATGGCTAGAAGTCTCCGGACGTGTGGGTGAGATCTCACGTGATTTGGACGGATCTGGTGAAATTTCCGTGAGAACTGGCTCGATATGGGTGAGATCTAAAAGCTTGGCTTGGCGTCACATGAGATTTCCCTGCCAAATCACGGAGGTACGGTGAAGGAAAGAGGTCTATTTTCTTTCATGTCGAGGGCCTTCTGAGGCTACTGCAGGGAGCATTAAGGTATTGAGAGCTGGGAAGAGCCCCCACGGGGGCTGCCTCTATTCTCACCATCCTGCAATGGGGACCGTTGTTCCTTCTTTCCCCCTCCACTCTCCTGCTTCTCACACGTCTGGATGAGTGTGAGTCAGCATCCGCCTGGCCCACGTACCGGCCCTTCTTAACTGCTTTAGAGCCAGGATGCTGAAACCACGGGGATTTCGGTGTGAGGCACTTTGTGTCTTTCCAAGGGCCATGTCTGTGACAAATGAGGAAAGTGGAATTCTCGCCACCACTTCCATGCTGTGCCTTTCTGAAGGGCATTCCTGGGACGACTTAGGAAAACAGGAATCTGCCCGACACTTCCATCCGTATCAATCGCTTCCGTGAAGAAGCGTGCACCTGGCCCGTCAGTGGTTCCGAGGCCTTGGAGCCAGGATGCTGAAACACCAGGGATTGAGGGGTGAGAAACTTTGTGTCTCTCTCAAGGCATTCCTGGGCCCAATTAGGAAAGGACAATTCTGCCCAGCGCTTCCATGTGGACAAATCCCTTGGAGGAATAAGCATCCAGCTGGCCCACCGATGGTTTAGATGCCAAAGGGCCGGGATGCTGACCAACATGGTTTGAGGTGGGAGACACACTGTGCCTTTCTCAAGGGCTGCCTGTGAACCATTAGGAAAGGAGAATTCCGCCCAACCCTTCCATGTGTATTCACTGTTTCCATTAGGAACACCAGCCAGCCCTGCTCCCGAGGGCCTAAACGATCCAGCCAAGGGCCAGGGAGTTTGCCACAGGTGCGAAGGACTTTCGGGCCTACGTCTCCAGAAATGGGCCGAGATCTCACGAGATTTGTATGAGATCTCACCGGATTTTCCCCAAGATCATCTGATGTCTCGCTAAAGGAGAGGTATCGTTTCTTTTTCTTTTTCTGGGTGGTTTCGCCCTGAACAGGATCAGCCTTCATGTTTTGGGTGCGTGCTCACTTTTGGTGCTTAGGATGGCAAATCGCTTCCTCCTTCTCCTCCTGCTTTCCTCATTCCGTCCCTCGAGTTTCGTGTGCAGAGGTATTCACCAGGCCCGTTCATTCCGAATGCAGTCCTCCCTTATTCCCCAGTCCTCCCGCAGGACGTTGCGATACCAGGGATTTAGGTGGGAGACAGCTTCTTTCTTCCCTCACGTGGTGCCTGGGAGCAATTCTCAAAGCGCAGGTATTAGCAGTTCGGCCCCCATCTGGCCTAGGCCTTCCCTAACTGCCTAAGGGGTGCAAAGCCGGCTCTGCTGGCGAGTTCTAGTTCTCCACCCTCCCCCATCTTGTGACTGGGCGATTGGTGACAGACGCATCTGCGGTTGGCCTTAGATATCAGTGGCAGGGCCACAGATCCCACGAGGTCTGGCTGGCCATCCCAGGACGTTTGGCGGCAAAGCAAACGAGGTCTGGCTGGAAATCTCACGAGGTGGGGTTGGAAATCTCACGACGTTCGGCTGGAAATCCCAGGAGGTCGGGCTAGAAAGCCCACGAGGGTGGCCGGGAAACGCGCGACGTATGGCAGGCAAACTCACGAGGTTTGGTGGGAAAACTCATGCGCTTGGGCGGGGAACCTCACGAGGTTTGGCCGGGAAACTCACGGGGTTTGGCCGGGAAACTCACGCGGGTCGGTGGCAATTCTCAAGAGGGTTGTCGGGAAACGTCACAAGGGTTTTCGGGACATCTCCCGCGGTTTGGAGGGACGTCTCCCGCGGTTTGGAGGGATAGCACCCCAGGTTTCCTGGCGTATCGGACGAGGCCCAGCGGGGTACCTCACGATGTTTGGCGAGATCTCTCCCCAGGTTTGGGGGCTATCTCGCCAGGGTTGGTGGGAGGCCTTCCCCGGTTTGGCCAGAAATCTCAGCAGGTTGGCGGGATATCGCGCCATGTTTGCCTGGAAATCTCACCAGGTTTGGCGGGAAACCTCACCGGGTTGGGCGGGAAATCTCACGGGTTGGGCGGGAGATCTCACCTGATTTGGACCGAGTCTGGTGAGATTTCCATAAGATCTGGCGAGATTTCCCTGAGATCTCGCAAGAGCCGGGCTGTCACCTCAGGAGATTGATCTCCAAATCACCTGAGGTCCGGGGAAGGCAAGAGGTATAGATTCTTTCCACATTTCCGCGGTGTTGTGTGGCTAGCGCACTGAGCTTTAAGGTTTGGAGAGCCAGGGAAAGCCCCCAGGGGCCTGCCTCCGTTCTCACCGTCCTGCAGTGGGCCCTTTGGCTTCTGGTTTCCCCTCCTGCTCTCCTGTGCCGGTCACCTCGCCGTGAGTGTGAAGGAGCTTTCCCCTGGCCCATTCATCCCGAATCCAAGCTCCTTTCTTACCTGCTTTAGAGCCAGGATGCTGAAACAACAGGGATTGAGGGAGACACCCTGTGTGTCTTCTTGAAGGGCATGCCTGGGACCAATGAGGAAAGTTGACTGCTGCCCAACCCCTCCGTGTGGGTTCCCTACGGACACTGGGAGCACAGCAATCCCTGCTACGTACGGGTTACAAGATCCGCCCAGGGGCCAGCAAGTTTGCCCCACGGGCGAACGGTTTTTGGCCCTGGATCTCACTAAATGCGCCGTGATCTCCACAGATTTCAGTGAGACGTCCCAAGATTTTCCCCAAGATCAGGTGATCTCTGGCTAAAGAAGAGGTGTCTCTTCTGAGTCTTTTTCTGGCTGGTTGTGCGCTTAAGAGAGTCATCCTGAACGCTATCAATGTGTGCCACCTTCTCGTGCCTGGGGTGGCGCATTGCTTTTCCCTCCTGTTCCTGCCTTTCTCACTCCGTCCTTCGGGTTGAGTGTGAAAAACGCTTCAGCAGGCCTGCTCCTTCTGTTTTCAGGGCTCCCTTATTACCCCCACGTCAAAGATGTTGCGATTCCAGGGATTGACGTGGGAGACCAATTGTTGACTCCCTCCTGTTGTGCCTGGGAGTATTTCGACCACTGGAGCTATTGGACGTTGTGCACACTTCTGGAATGTGCCATCCCTAAGCACCTAAGTGGCTCAAAGCAGTCTGTGCTGGGGAGGGCCATTTCCCCACACCACCGCCCCCAGAGCCTGGGTGATTGGTCACAGATGCATCAAGTTTTGGCCACAGAAGACAAGAGCTGAGCCTGACATCTCAGAAGATTTGGGTGAGATCTCGCGAGGCCGGGCTCGCTATCTCCGAGGTGTGGATGAGTTCTTCCCGGGTCTGGAGAGAAACCTCATGAGCTGAGGAGGAGATAGCGGGATGTATGGCTAGAAGTCTCCGGACGTGTGGGTGAGATCTCACGTGATTTGGACGGATCTGGTGAAATTTCCGTGAGAACTGGCTCGATATGGGTGAGATCTAAAAGCTTGGCTTGGCGTCACATGAGATTTCCCTGCCAAATCACGGAGGTACGGTGAAGGAAAGAGGTCTATTTTCTTTCATGTCGAGGGCCTTCTGAGGCTACTGCAGGGAGCATTAAGGTATTGAGAGCTGGGAAGAGCCCCCACGGGGGCTGCCTCTATTCTCACCATCCTGCAATGGGGACCGTTGTTCCTTCTTTCCCCCTCCACTCTCCTGCTTCTCACACGTCTGGATGAGTGTGAGTCAGCATCCGCCTGGCCCACGTACCGGCCCTTCTTAACTGCTTTAGAGCCAGGATGCTGAAACCACGGGGATTTCGGTGTGAGGCACTTTGTGTCTTTCCAAGGGCCATGTCTGTGACAAATGAGGAAAGTGGAATTCTCGCCACCACTTCCATGCTGTGCCTTTCTGAAGGGCATTCCTGGGACGACTTAGGAAAACAGGAATCTGCCCGACACTTCCATCCGTATCAATCGCTTCCGTGAAGAAGCGTGCACCTGGCCCGTCAGTGGTTCCGAGGCCTTGGAGCCAGGATGCTGAAACACCAGGGATTGAGGGGTGAGAAACTTTGTGTCTCTCTCAAGGCATTCCTGGGCCCAATTAGGAAAGGACAATTCTGCCCAGCGCTTCCATGTGGACAAATCCCTTGGAGGAATAAGCATCCAGCTGGCCCACCGATGGTTTAGATGCCAAAGGGCCGGGATGCTGACCAACATGGTTTGAGGTGGGAGACACACTGTGCCTTTCTCAAGGGCTGCCTGTGAACCATTAGGAAAGGAGAATTCCGCCCAACCCTTCCATGTGTATTCACTGTTTCCATTAGGAACACCAGCCAGCCCTGCTCCCGAGGGCCTAAACGATCCAGCCAAGGGCCAGGGAGTTTGCCACAGGTGCGAAGGACTTTCGGGCCTACGTCTCCAGAAATGGGCCGAGATCTCACGAGATTTGTATGAGATCTCACCGGATTTTCCCCAAGATCATCTGATGTCTCGCTAAAGGAGAGGTATCGTTTCTTTTTCTTTTTCTGGGTGGTTTCGCCCTGAACAGGATCAGCCTTCATGTTTTGGGTGCGTGCTCACTTTTGGTGCTTAGGATGGCAAATCGCTTCCTCCTTCTCCTCCTGCTTTCCTCATTCCGTCCCTCGAGTTTCGTGTGCAGAGGTATTCACCAGGCCCGTTCATTCCGAATGCAGTCCTCCCTTATTCCCCAGTCCTCCCGCAGGACGTTGCGATACCAGGGATTTAGGTGGGAGACAGCTTCTTTCTTCCCTCACGTGGTGCCTGGGAGCAATTCTCAAAGCGCAGGTATTAGCAGTTCGGCCCCCATCTGGCCTAGGCCTTCCCTAACTGCCTAAGGGGTGCAAAGCCGGCTCTGCTGGCGAGTTCTAGTTCTCCACCCTCCCCCATCTTGTGACTGGGGGATTGGTGACAGACGCATCTGCGGTTGGCCTTAGATATCAGTGGCAGGGCCACAGATCCCACGAGGTCTGGCTGGCCATCCCAGGACGTTTGGCGGCAAAGCAAACGAGGTCTGGCTGGCAATCTCACGAGGTGGGGTTGGAAATCTCACGACGTTCGGCTGGAAATCCCAGGAGGTCGGGCTAGAAAGCCCACGAGGGTGGCCGGGAAACGCGCGACGTATGGCCGGCAAACTCACGAGGTTTGGTGGGAAAACTCATGCGCTTGGGCGGGGAACCTCACGAGGTTTGGCCGGGAAACTCACGGGGTTTGGCCGGGAAACTCACGCGGGTCGGCGGCAATTCTCAAGAGGGTTGTCGGGAAACGTCACAAGGGTTTTCGGGACATCTCCCGCGGTTTGGAGGGACGTCTCCCGCGGTTTGGAGGGATAGCACCCCAGGTTTCCTGGCGTATCGGACGAGGCCCAGCGGGGTACCTCACGATGTTTGGCGAGATCTCTCCCCAGGTTTGGGGGCTATCTCGCCAGGGTTGGTGGGAGGCCTTCCCCGGTTTGGCCAGAAATCTCAGCAGGTTGGCGGGATATCGCGCCATGTTTGCCTGGAAATCTCACCAGGTTTGGCGGGAAACCTCACCGGGTTGGGCGGGAAATCTCACGGGTTGGGCGGGAGATCTCACCTGATTTGGACCGAGTCTGGTGAGATTTCCATAAGATCTGGCGAGATTTCCCTGAGATCTCGCAAGAGCCGGGCTGTCACCTCAGGAGATTGATCTCCAAATCACCTGAGGTCCGGGGAAGGCAAGAGGTATAGATTCTTTCCACATTTCCGCGGTGTTGTGTGGCTAGCGCACTGAGCTTTAAGGTTTGGAGAGCCAGGGAAAGCCCCCAGGGGCCTGCCTCCGTTCTCACCGTCCTGCAGTGGGCCCTTTGGCTTCTGGTTTCCCCTCCTGCTCTCCTGTGCCGGTCACCTCGCCGTGAGTGTGAAGGAGCTTTCCCCTGGCCCATTCATCCCGAATCCAAGCTCCTTTCTTACCTGCTTTAGAGCCAGGATGCTGAAACAACAGGGATTGAGGGAGACACCCTGTGTGTCTTCTTGAAGGGCATGCCTGGGACCAATGAGGAAAGTTGACTGCTGCCCAACCCCTCCGTGTGGGTTCCCTACGGACACTGGGAGCACAGCAATCCCTGCTACGTACGGGTTACAAGATCCGCCCAGGGGCCAGCAAGTTTGCCCCACGGGCGAACGGTTTTTGGCCCTGGATCTCACTAAATGCGCCGTGATCTCCACAGATTTCAGTGAGACGTCCCAAGATTTTCCCCAAGATCAGGTGATCTCTGGCTAAAGAAGAGGTGTCTCTTCTGAGTCTTTTTCTGGCTGGTTGTGCGCTTAAGAGAGTCATCCTGAACGCTATCAATGTGTGCCACCTTCTCGTGCCTGGGGTGGCGCATTGCTTTTCCCTCCTGTTCCTGCCTTTCTCACTCCGTCCTTCGGGTTGAGTGTGAAAAACGCTTCAGCAGGCCTGCTCCTTCTGTTTTCAGGGCTCCCTTATTACCCCCACGTCAAAGATGTTGCGATTCCAGGGATTGACGTGGGAGACCAATTGTTGACTCCCTCCTGTTGTGCCTGGGAGTATTTCGACCACTGGAGCTATTGGACGTTGTGCACACTTCTGGAATGTGCCATCCCTAAGCACCTAAGTGGCTCAAAGCAGTCTGTGCTGGGGAGGGCCATTTCCCCACACCACCGCCCCCAGAGCCTGGGTGATTGGTCACAGATGCATCAAGTTTTGGCCACAGAAGACAAGAGCTGAGCCTGACATCTCAGAAGATTTGGGTGAGATCTCGCGAGGCCGGGCTCGCTATCTCCGAGGTGTGGATGAGTTCTTCCCGGGTCTGGAGAGAAACCTCATGAGCTGAGGAGGAGATAGCGGGATGTATGGCTAGAAGTCTCCGGACGTGTGGGTGAGATCTCACGTGATTTGGACGGATCTGGTGAAATTTCCGTGAGAACTGGCTCGATATGGGTGAGATCTAAAAGCTTGGCTTGGCGTCACATGAGATTTCCCTGCCAAATCACGGAGGTACGGTGAAGGAAAGAGGTCTATTTTCTTTCATGTCGAGGGCCTTCTGAGGCTACTGCAGGGAGCATTAAGGTATTGAGAGCTGGGAAGAGCCCCCACGGGGGCTGCCTCTATTCTCACCATCCTGCAATGGGGACCGTTGTTCCTTCTTTCCCCCTCCACTCTCCTGCTTCTCACACGTCTGGATGAGTGTGAGTCAGCATCCGCCTGGCCCACGTACCGGCCCTTCTTAACTGCTTTAGAGCCAGGATGCTGAAACCACGGGGATTTCGGTGTGAGGCACTTTGTGTCTTTCCAAGGGCCATGTCTGTGACAAATGAGGAAAGTGGAATTCTCGCCACCACTTCCATGCTGTGCCTTTCTGAAGGGCATTCCTGGGACGACTTAGGAAAACAGGAATCTGCCCGACACTTCCATCCGTATCAATCGCTTCCGTGAAGAAGCGTGCACCTGGCCCGTCAGTGGTTCCGAGGCCTTGGAGCCAGGATGCTGAAACACCAGGGATTGAGGGGTGAGAAACTTTGTGTCTCTCTCAAGGCATTCCTGGGCCCAATTAGGAAAGGACAATTCTGCCCAGCGCTTCCATGTGGACAAATCCCTTGGAGGAATAAGCATCCAGCTGGCCCACCGATGGTTTAGATGCCAAAGGGCCGGGATGCTGACCAACATGGTTTGAGGTGGGAGACACACTGTGCCTTTCTCAAGGGCTGCCTGTGAACCATTAGGAAAGGAGAATTCCGCCCAACCCTTCCATGTGTATTCACTGTTTCCATTAGGAACACCAGCCAGCCCTGCTCCCGAGGGCCTAAACGATCCAGCCAAGGGCCAGGGAGTTTGCCACAGGTGCGAAGGACTTTCGGGCCTACGTCTCCAGAAATGGGCCGAGATCTCACGAGATTTGTATGAGATCTCACCGGATTTTCCCCAAGATCATCTGATGTCTCGCTAAAGGAGAGGTATCGTTTCTTTTTCTTTTTCTGGGTGGTTTCGCCCTGAACAGGATCAGCCTTCATGTTTTGGGTGCGTGCTCACTTTTGGTGCTTAGGATGGCAAATCGCTTCCTCCTTCTCCTCCTGCTTTCCTCATTCCGTCCCTCGAGTTTCGTGTGCAGAGGTATTCACCAGGCCCGTTCATTCCGAATGCAGTCCTCCCTTATTCCCCAGTCCTCCCGCAGGACGTTGCGATACCAGGGATTTAGGTGGGAGACAGCTTCTTTCTTCCCTCACGTGGTGCCTGGGAGCAATTCTCAAAGCGCAGGTATTAGCAGTTCGGCCCCCATCTGGCCTAGGCCTTCCCTAACTGCCTAAGGGGTGCAAAGCCGGCTCTGCTGGCGAGTTCTAGTTCTCCACCCTCCCCCATCTTGTGACTGGGGGATTGGTGACAGACGCATCTGCGGTTGGCCTTAGATATCAGTGGCAGGGCCACAGATCCCACGAGGTCTGGCTGGCCATCCCAGGACGTTTGGCGGCAAAGCAAACGAGGTCTGGCTGGCAATCTCACGAGGTGGGGTTGGAAATCTCACGACGTTCGGCTGGAAATCCCAGGAGGTCGGGCTAGAAAGCTCACGAGGGTGGCCGGGAAACGCGCGACGTATGGCCGGCAAACTCACGAGGTTTGGTGGGAAAACTCATGCGCTTGGGCGGGGAACCTCACGAGGTTTGGCCGGGAAACTCACGGGGTTTGGCCGGGAAACTCACGCGGGTCGGCGGCAATTCTCAAGAGGGTTGTCGGGAAACGTCACAAGGGTTTTCGGGACATCTCCCGCGGTTTGGAGGGACGTCTCCCGCGGTTTGGAGGGATAGCACCCCAGGTTTCCTGGCGTATCGGACGAGGCCCAGCGGGGTACCTCACGATGTTTGGCGAGATCTCTCCCCAGGTTTGGGGGCTATCTCGCCAGGGTTGGTGGGAGGCCTTCCCCGGTTTGGCCAGAAATCTCAGCAGGTTGGCGGGATATCGCGCCATGTTTGCCTGGAAATCTCACCAGGTTTGGCGGGAAACCTCACCGGGTTGGGCGGGAAATCTCACGGGTTGGGCGGGAGATCTCACCTGATTTGGACCGAGTCTGGTGAGATTTCCATAAGATCTGGCGAGATTTCCCTGAGATCTCGCAAGAGCCGGGCTGTCACCTCAGGAGATTGATCTCCAAATCACCTGAGGTCCGGGGAAGGCAAGAGGTATAGATTCTTTCCACATTTCCGCGGTGTTGTGTGGCTAGCGCACTGAGCTTTAAGGTTTGGAGAGCCAGGGAAAGCCCCCAGGGGCCTGCCTCCGTTCTCACCGTCCTGCAGTGGGCCCTTTGGCTTCTGGTTTCCCCTCCTGCTCTCCTGTGCCGGTCACCTCGCCGTGAGTGTGAAGGAGCTTTCCCCTGGCCCATTCATCCCGAATCCAAGCTCCTTTCTTACCTGCTTTAGAGCCAGGATGCTGAAACAACAGGGATTGAGGGAGACACCCTGTGTGTCTTCTTGAAGGGCATGCCTGGGACCAATGAGGAAAGTTGACTGCTGCCCAACCCCTCCGTGTGGGTTCCCTACGGACACTGGGAGCACAGCAATCCCTGCTACGTACGGGTTACAAGATCCGCCCAGGGGCCAGCAAGTTTGCCCCACGGGCGAACGGTTTTTGGCCCTGGATCTCACTAAATGCGCCGTGATCTCCACAGATTTCAGTGAGACGTCCCAAGATTTTCCCCAAGATCAGGTGATCTCTGGCTAAAGAAGAGGTGTCTCTTCTGAGTCTTTTTCTGGCTGGTTGTGCGCTTAAGAGAGTCATCCTGAACGCTATCAATGTGTGCCACCTTCTCGTGCCTGGGGTGGCGCATTGCTTTTCCCTCCTGTTCCTGCCTTTCTCACTCCGTCCTTCGGGTTGAGTGTGAAAAACGCTTCAGCAGGCCTGCTCCTTCTGTTTTCAGGGCTCCCTTATTACCCCCACGTCAAAGATGTTGCGATTCCAGGGATTGACGTGGGAGACCAATTGTTGACTCCCTCCTGTTGTGCCTGGGAGTATTTCGACCACTGGAGCTATTGGACGTTGTGCACACTTCTGGAATGTGCCATCCCTAAGCACCTAAGTGGCTCAAAGCAGTCTGTGCTGGGGAGGGCCATTTCCCCACACCACCGCCCCCAGAGCCTGGGTGATTGGTCACAGATGCATCAAGTTTTGGCCACAGAAGACAAGAGCTGAGCCTGACATCTCAGAAGATTTGGGTGAGATCTCGCGAGGCCGGGCTCGCTATCTCCGAGGTGTGGATGAGTTCTTCCCGGGTCTGGAGAGAAACCTCATGAGCTGAGGAGGAGATAGCGGGATGTATGGCTAGAAGTCTCCGGACGTGTGGGTGAGATCTCACGTGATTTGGACGGATCTGGTGAAATTTCCGTGAGAACTGGCTCGATATGGGTGAGATCTAAAAGCTTGGCTTGGCGTCACATGAGATTTCCCTGCCAAATCACGGAGGTACGGTGAAGGAAAGAGGTCTATTTTCTTTCATGTCGAGGGCCTTCTGAGGCTACTGCAGGGAGCATTAAGGTATTGAGAGCTGGGAAGAGCCCCCACGGGGGCTGCCTCTATTCTCACCATCCTGCAATGGGGACCGTTGTTCCTTCTTTCCCCCTCCACTCTCCTGCTTCTCACACGTCTGGATGAGTGTGAGTCAGCATCCGCCTGGCCCACGTACCGGCCCTTCTTAACTGCTTTAGAGCCAGGATGCTGAAACCACGGGGATTTCGGTGTGAGGCACTTTGTGTCTTTCCAAGGGCCATGTCTGTGACAAATGAGGAAAGTGGAATTCTCGCCACCACTTCCATGCTGTGCCTTTCTGAAGGGCATTCCTGGGACGACTTAGGAAAACAGGAATCTGCCCGACACTTCCATCCGTATCAATCGCTTCCGTGAAGAAGCGTGCACCTGGCCCGTCAGTGGTTCCGAGGCCTTGGAGCCAGGATGCTGAAACACCAGGGATTGAGGGGTGAGAAACTTTGTGTCTCTCTCAAGGCATTCCTGGGCCCAATTAGGAAAGGACAATTCTGCCCAGCGCTTCCATGTGGACAAATCCCTTGGAGGAATAAGCATCCAGCTGGCCCACCGATGGTTTAGATGCCAAAGGGCCGGGATGCTGACCAACATGGTTTGAGGTGGGAGACACACTGTGCCTTTCTCAAGGGCTGCCTGTGAACCATTAGGAAAGGAGAATTCCGCCCAACCCTTCCATGTGTATTCACTGTTTCCATTAGGAACACCAGCCAGCCCTGCTCCCGAGGGCCTAAACGATCCAGCCAAGGGCCAGGGAGTTTGCCACAGGTGCGAAGGACTTTCGGGCCTACGTCTCCAGAAATGGGCCGAGATCTCACGAGATTTGTATGAGATCTCACCGGATTTTCCCCAAGATCATCTGATGTCTCGCTAAAGGAGAGGTATCGTTTCTTTTTCTTTTTCTGGGTGGTTTCGCCCTGAACAGGATCAGCCTTCATGTTTTGGGTGCGTGCTCACTTTTGGTGCTTAGGATGGCAAATCGCTTCCTCCTTCTCCTCCTGCTTTCCTCATTCCGTCCCTCGAGTTTCGTGTGCAGAGGTATTCACCAGGCCCGTTCATTCCGAATGCAGTCCTCCCTTATTCCCCAGTCCTCCCGCAGGACGTTGCGATACCAGGGATTTAGGTGGGAGACAGCTTCTTTCTTCCCTCACGTGGTGCCTGGGAGCAATTCTCAAAGCGCAGGTATTAGCAGTTCGGCCCCCATCTGGCCTAGGCCTTCCCTAACTGCCTAAGGGGTGCAAAGCCGGCTCTGCTGGCGAGTTCTAGTTCTCCACCCTCCCCCATCTTGTGACTGGGGGATTGGTGACAGACGCATCTGCGGTTGGCCTTAGATATCAGTGGCAGGGCCACAGATCCCACGAGGTCTGGCTGGCCATCCCAGGACGTTTGGCGGCAAAGCAAACGAGGTCTGGCTGGCAATCTCACGAGGTGGGGTTGGAAATCTCACGACGTTCGGCTGGAAATCCCAGGAGGTCGGGCTAGAAAGCTCACGAGGGTGGCCGGGAAACGCGCGACGTATGGCCGGCAAACTCACGAGGTTTGGTGGGAAAACTCATGCGCTTGGGCGGGGAACCTCACGAGGTTTGGCCGGGAAACTCACGGGGTTTGGCCGGGAAACTCACGCGGGTCGGCGGCAATTCTCAAGAGGGTTGTCGGGAAACGTCACAAGGGTTTTCGGGACATCTCCCGCGGTTTGGAGGGACGTCTCCCGCGGTTTGGAGGGATAGCACCCCAGGTTTCCTGGCGTATCGGACGAGGCCCAGCGGGGTACCTCACGATGTTTGGCGAGATCTCTCCCCAGGTTTGGGGGCTATCTCGCCAGGGTTGGTGGGAGGCCTTCCCCGGTTTGGCCAGAAATCTCAGCAGGTTGGCGGGATATCGCGCCATGTTTGCCTGGAAATCTCACCAGGTTTGGCGGGAAACCTCACCGGGTTGGGCGGGAAATCTCACGGGTTGGGCGGGAGATCTCACCTGATTTGGACCGAGTCTGGTGAGATTTCCATAAGATCTGGCGAGATTTCCCTGAGATCTCGCAAGAGCCGGGCTGTCACCTCAGGAGATTGATCTCCAAATCACCTGAGGTCCGGGGAAGGCAAGAGGTATAGATTCTTTCCACATTTCCGCGGTGTTGTGTGGCTAGCGCACTGAGCTTTAAGGTTTGGAGAGCCAGGGAAAGCCCCCAGGGGCCTGCCTCCGTTCTCACCGTCCTGCAGTGGGCCCTTTGGCTTCTGGTTTCCCCTCCTGCTCTCCTGTGCCGGTCACCTCGCCGTGAGTGTGAAGGAGCTTTCCCCTGGCCCATTCATCCCGAATCCAAGCTCCTTTCTTACCTGCTTTAGAGCCAGGATGCTGAAACAACAGGGATTGAGGGAGACACCCTGTGTGTCTTCTTGAAGGGCATGCCTGGGACCAATGAGGAAAGTTGACTGCTGCCCAACCCCTCCGTGTGGGTTCCCTACGGACACTGGGAGCACAGCAATCCCTGCTACGTACGGGTTACAAGATCCGCCCAGGGGCCAGCAAGTTTGCCCCACGGGCGAACGGTTTTTGGCCCTGGATCTCACTAAATGCGCCGTGATCTCCACAGATTTCAGTGAGACGTCCCAAGATTTTCCCCAAGATCAGGTGATCTCTGGCTAAAGAAGAGGTGTCTCTTCTGAGTCTTTTTCTGGCTGGTTGTGCGCTTAAGAGAGTCATCCTGAACGCTATCAATGTGTGCCACCTTCTCGTGCCTGGGGTGGCGCATTGCTTTTCCCTCCTGTTCCTGCCTTTCTCACTCCGTCCTTCGGGTTGAGTGTGAAAAACGCTTCAGCAGGCCTGCTCCTTCTGTTTTCAGGGCTCCCTTATTACCCCCACGTCAAAGATGTTGCGATTCCAGGGATTGACGTGGGAGACCAATTGTTGACTCCCTCCTGTTGTGCCTGGGAGTATTTCGACCACTGGAGCTATTGGACGTTGTGCACACTTCTGGAATGTGCCATCCCTAAGCACCTAAGTGGCTCAAAGCAGTCTGTGCTGGGGAGGGCCATTTCCCCACACCACCGCCCCCAGAGCCTGGGTGATTGGTCACAGATGCATCAAGTTTTGGCCACAGAAGACAAGAGCTGAGCCTGACATCTCAGAAGATTTGGGTGAGATCTCGCGAGGCCGGGCTCGCTATCTCCGAGGTGTGGATGAGTTCTTCCCGGGTCTGGAGAGAAACCTCATGAGCTGAGGAGGAGATAGCGGGATGTATGGCTAGAAGTCTCCGGACGTGTGGGTGAGATCTCACGTGATTTGGACGGATCTGGTGAAATTTCCGTGAGAACTGGCTCGATATGGGTGAGATCTAAAAGCTTGGCTTGGCGTCACATGAGATTTCCCTGCCAAATCACGGAGGTACGGTGAAGGAAAGAGGTCTATTTTCTTTCATGTCGAGGGCCTTCTGAGGCTACTGCAGGGAGCATTAAGGTATTGAGAGCTGGGAAGAGCCCCCACGGGGGCTGCCTCTATTCTCACCATCCTGCAATGGGGACCGTTGTTCCTTCTTTCCCCCTCCACTCTCCTGCTTCTCACACGTCTGGATGAGTGTGAGTCAGCATCCGCCTGGCCCACGTACCGGCCCTTCTTAACTGCTTTAGAGCCAGGATGCTGAAACCACGGGGATTTCGGTGTGAGGCACTTTGTGTCTTTCCAAGGGCCATGTCTGTGACAAATGAGGAAAGTGGAATTCTCGCCACCACTTCCATGCTGTGCCTTTCTGAAGGGCATTCCTGGGACGACTTAGGAAAACAGGAATCTGCCCGACACTTCCATCCGTATCAATCGCTTCCGTGAAGAAGCGTGCACCTGGCCCGTCAGTGGTTCCGAGGCCTTGGAGCCAGGATGCTGAAACACCAGGGATTGAGGGGTGAGAAACTTTGTGTCTCTCTCAAGGCATTCCTGGGCCCAATTAGGAAAGGACAATTCTGCCCAGCGCTTCCATGTGGACAAATCCCTTGGAGGAATAAGCATCCAGCTGGCCCACCGATGGTTTAGATGCCAAAGGGCCGGGATGCTGACCAACATGGTTTGAGGTGGGAGACACACTGTGCCTTTCTCAAGGGCTGCCTGTGAACCATTAGGAAAGGAGAATTCCGCCCAACCCTTCCATGTGTATTCACTGTTTCCATTAGGAACACCAGCCAGCCCTGCTCCCGAGGGCCTAAACGATCCAGCCAAGGGCCAGGGAGTTTGCCACAGGTGCGAAGGACTTTCGGGCCTACGTCTCCAGAAATGGGCCGAGATCTCACGAGATTTGTATGAGATCTCACCGGATTTTCCCCAAGATCATCTGATGTCTCGCTAAAGGAGAGGTATCGTTTCTTTTTCTTTTTCTGGGTGGTTTCGCCCTGAACAGGATCAGCCTTCATGTTTTGGGTGCGTGCTCACTTTTGGTGCTTAGGATGGCAAATCGCTTCCTCCTTCTCCTCCTGCTTTCCTCATTCCGTCCCTCGAGTTTCGTGTGCAGAGGTATTCACCAGGCCCGTTCATTCCGAATGCAGTCCTCCCTTATTCCCCAGTCCTCCCGCAGGACGTTGCGATACCAGGGATTTAGGTGGGAGACAGCTTCTTTCTTCCCTCACGTGGTGCCTGGGAGCAATTCTCAAAGCGCAGGTATTAGCAGTTCGGCCCCCATCTGGCCTAGGCCTTCCCTAACTGCCTAAGGGGTGCAAAGCCGGCTCTGCTGGCGAGTTCTAGTTCTCCACCCTCCCCCATCTTGTGACTGGGGGATTGGTGACAGACGCATCTGCGGTTGGCCTTAGATATCAGTGGCAGGGCCACAGATCCCACGAGGTCTGGCTGGCCATCCCAGGACGTTTGGCGGCAAAGCAAACGAGGTCTGGCTGGCAATCTCACGAGGTGGGGTTGGAAATCTCACGACGTTCGGCTGGAAATCCCAGGAGGTCGGGCTAGAAAGCTCACGAGGGTGGCCGGGAAACGCGCGACGTATGGCCGGCAAACTCACGAGGTTTGGTGGGAAAACTCATGCGCTTGGGCGGGGAACCTCACGAGGTTTGGCCGGGAAACTCACGGGGTTTGGCCGGGAAACTCACGCGGGTCGGCGGCAATTCTCAAGAGGGTTGTCGGGAAACGTCACAAGGGTTTTCGGGACATCTCCCGCGGTTTGGAGGGACGTCTCCCGCGGTTTGGAGGGATAGCACCCCAGGTTTCCTGGCGTATCGGACGAGGCCCAGCGGGGTACCTCACGATGTTTGGCGAGATCTCTCCCCAGGTTTGGGGGCTATCTCGCCAGGGTTGGTGGGAGGCCTTCCCCGGTTTGGCCAGAAATCTCAGCAGGTTGGCGGGATATCGCGCCATGTTTGCCTGGAAATCTCACCAGGTTTGGCGGGAAACCTCACCGGGTTGGGCGGGAAATCTCACGGGTTGGGCGGGAGATCTCACCTGATTTGGACCGAGTCTGGTGAGATTTCCATAAGATCTGGCGAGATTTCCCTGAGATCTCGCAAGAGCCGGGCTGTCACCTCAGGAGATTGATCTCCAAATCACCTGAGGTCCGGGGAAGGCAAGAGGTATAGATTCTTTCCACATTTCCGCGGTGTTGTGTGGCTAGCGCACTGAGCTTTAAGGTTTGGAGAGCCAGGGAAAGCCCCCAGGGGCCTGCCTCCGTTCTCACCGTCCTGCAGTGGGCCCTTTGGCTTCTGGTTTCCCCTCCTGCTCTCCTGTGCCGGTCACCTCGCCGTGAGTGTGAAGGAGCTTTCCCCTGGCCCATTCATCCCGAATCCAAGCTCCTTTCTTACCTGCTTTAGAGCCAGGATGCTGAAACAACAGGGATTGAGGGAGACACCCTGTGTGTCTTCTTGAAGGGCATGCCTGGGACCAATGAGGAAAGTTGACTGCTGCCCAACCCCTCCGTGTGGGTTCCCTACGGACACTGGGAGCACAGCAATCCCTGCTACGTACGGGTTACAAGATCCGCCCAGGGGCCAGCAAGTTTGCCCCACGGGCGAACGGTTTTTGGCCCTGGATCTCACTAAATGCGCCGTGATCTCCACAGATTTCAGTGAGACGTCCCAAGATTTTCCCCAAGATCAGGTGATCTCTGGCTAAAGAAGAGGTGTCTCTTCTGAGTCTTTTTCTGGCTGGTTGTGCGCTTAAGAGAGTCATCCTGAACGCTATCAATGTGTGCCACCTTCTCGTGCCTGGGGTGGCGCATTGCTTTTCCCTCCTGTTCCTGCCTTTCTCACTCCGTCCTTCGGGTTGAGTGTGAAAAACGCTTCAGCAGGCCTGCTCCTTCTGTTTTCAGGGCTCCCTTATTACCCCCACGTCAAAGATGTTGCGATTCCAGGGATTGACGTGGGAGACCAATTGTTGACTCCCTCCTGTTGTGCCTGGGAGTATTTCGACCACTGGAGCTATTGGACGTTGTGCACACTTCTGGAATGTGCCATCCCTAAGCACCTAAGTGGCTCAAAGCAGTCTGTGCTGGGGAGGGCCATTTCCCCACACCACCGCCCCCAGAGCCTGGGTGATTGGTCACAGATGCATCAAGTTTTGGCCACAGAAGACAAGAGCTGAGCCTGACATCTCAGAAGATTTGGGTGAGATCTCGCGAGGCCGGGCTCGCTATCTCCGAGGTGTGGATGAGTTCTTCCCGGGTCTGGAGAGAAACCTCATGAGCTGAGGAGGAGATAGCGGGATGTATGGCTAGAAGTCTCCGGACGTGTGGGTGAGATCTCACGTGATTTGGACGGATCTGGTGAAATTTCCGTGAGAACTGGCTCGATATGGGTGAGATCTAAAAGCTTGGCTTGGCGTCACATGAGATTTCCCTGCCAAATCACGGAGGTACGGTGAAGGAAAGAGGTCTATTTTCTTTCATGTCGAGGGCCTTCTGAGGCTACTGCAGGGAGCATTAAGGTATTGAGAGCTGGGAAGAGCCCCCACGGGGGCTGCCTCTATTCTCACCATCCTGCAATGGGGACCGTTGTTCCTTCTTTCCCCCTCCACTCTCCTGCTTCTCACACGTCTGGATGAGTGTGAGTCAGCATCCGCCTGGCCCACGTACCGGCCCTTCTTAACTGCTTTAGAGCCAGGATGCTGAAACCACGGGGATTTCGGTGTGAGGCACTTTGTGTCTTTCCAAGGGCCATGTCTGTGACAAATGAGGAAAGTGGAATTCTCGCCACCACTTCCATGCTGTGCCTTTCTGAAGGGCATTCCTGGGACGACTTAGGAAAACAGGAATCTGCCCGACACTTCCATCCGTATCAATCGCTTCCGTGAAGAAGCGTGCACCTGGCCCGTCAGTGGTTCCGAGGCCTTGGAGCCAGGATGCTGAAACACCAGGGATTGAGGGGTGAGAAACTTTGTGTCTCTCTCAAGGCATTCCTGGGCCCAATTAGGAAAGGACAATTCTGCCCAGCGCTTCCATGTGGACAAATCCCTTGGAGGAATAAGCATCCAGCTGGCCCACCGATGGTTTAGATGCCAAAGGGCCGGGATGCTGACCAACATGGTTTGAGGTGGGAGACACACTGTGCCTTTCTCAAGGGCTGCCTGTGAACCATTAGGAAAGGAGAATTCCGCCCAACCCTTCCATGTGTATTCACTGTTTCCATTAGGAACACCAGCCAGCCCTGCTCCCGAGGGCCTAAACGATCCAGCCAAGGGCCAGGGAGTTTGCCACAGGTGCGAAGGACTTTCGGGCCTACGTCTCCAGAAATGGGCCGAGATCTCACGAGATTTGTATGAGATCTCACCGGATTTTCCCCAAGATCATCTGATGTCTCGCTAAAGGAGAGGTATCGTTTCTTTTTCTTTTTCTGGGTGGTTTCGCCCTGAACAGGATCAGCCTTCATGTTTTGGGTGCGTGCTCACTTTTGGTGCTTAGGATGGCAAATCGCTTCCTCCTTCTCCTCCTGCTTTCCTCATTCCGTCCCTCGAGTTTCGTGTGCAGAGGTATTCACCAGGCCCGTTCATTCCGAATGCAGTCCTCCCTTATTCCCCAGTCCTCCCGCAGGACGTTGCGATACCAGGGATTTAGGTGGGAGACAGCTTCTTTCTTCCCTCACGTGGTGCCTGGGAGCAATTCTCAAAGCGCAGGTATTAGCAGTTCGGCCCCCATCTGGCCTAGGCCTTCCCTAACTGCCTAAGGGGTGCAAAGCCGGCTCTGCTGGCGAGTTCTAGTTCTCCACCCTCCCCCATCTTGTGACTGGGGGATTGGTGACAGACGCATCTGCGGTTGGCCTTAGATATCAGTGGCAGGGCCACAGATCCCACGAGGTCTGGCTGGCCATCCCAGGACGTTTGGCGGCAAAGCAAACGAGGTCTGGCTGGCAATCTCACGAGGTGGGGTTGGAAATCTCACGACGTTCGGCTGGAAATCCCAGGAGGTCGGGCTAGAAAGCTCACGAGGGTGGCCGGGAAACGCGCGACGTATGGCCGGCAAACTCACGAGGTTTGGTGGGAAAACTCATGCGCTTGGGCGGGGAACCTCACGAGGTTTGGCCGGGAAACTCACGGGGTTTGGCCGGGAAACTCACGCGGGTCGGCGGCAATTCTCAAGAGGGTTGTCGGGAAACGTCACAAGGGTTTTCGGGACATCTCCCGCGGTTTGGAGGGACGTCTCCCGCGGTTTGGAGGGATAGCACCCCAGGTTTCCTGGCGTATCGGACGAGGCCCAGCGGGGTACCTCACGATGTTTGGCGAGATCTCTCCCCAGGTTTGGGGGCTATCTCGCCAGGGTTGGTGGGAGGCCTTCCCCGGTTTGGCCAGAAATCTCAGCAGGTTGGCGGGATATCGCGCCATGTTTGCCTGGAAATCTCACCAGGTTTGGCGGGAAACCTCACCGGGTTGGGCGGGAAATCTCACGGGTTGGGCGGGAGATCTCACCTGATTTGGACCGAGTCTGGTGAGATTTCCATAAGATCTGGCGAGATTTCCCTGAGATCTCGCAAGAGCCGGGCTGTCACCTCAGGAGATTGATCTCCAAATCACCTGAGGTCCGGGGAAGGCAAGAGGTATAGATTCTTTCCACATTTCCGCGGTGTTGTGTGGCTAGCGCACTGAGCTTTAAGGTTTGGAGAGCCAGGGAAAGCCCCCAGGGGCCTGCCTCCGTTCTCACCGTCCTGCAGTGGGCCCTTTGGCTTCTGGTTTCCCCTCCTGCTCTCCTGTGCCGGTCACCTCGCCGTGAGTGTGAAGGAGCTTTCCCCTGGCCCATTCATCCCGAATCCAAGCTCCTTTCTTACCTGCTTTAGAGCCAGGATGCTGAAACAACAGGGATTGAGGGAGACACCCTGTGTGTCTTCTTGAAGGGCATGCCTGGGACCAATGAGGAAAGTTGACTGCTGCCCAACCCCTCCGTGTGGGTTCCCTACGGACACTGGGAGCACAGCAATCCCTGCTACGTACGGGTTACAAGATCCGCCCAGGGGCCAGCAAGTTTGCCCCACGGGCGAACGGTTTTTGGCCCTGGATCTCACTAAATGCGCCGTGATCTCCACAGATTTCAGTGAGACGTCCCAAGATTTTCCCCAAGATCAGGTGATCTCTGGCTAAAGAAGAGGTGTCTCTTCTGAGTCTTTTTCTGGCTGGTTGTGCGCTTAAGAGAGTCATCCTGAACGCTATCAATGTGTGCCACCTTCTCGTGCCTGGGGTGGCGCATTGCTTTTCCCTCCTGTTCCTGCCTTTCTCACTCCGTCCTTCGGGTTGAGTGTGAAAAACGCTTCAGCAGGCCTGCTCCTTCTGTTTTCAGGGCTCCCTTATTACCCCCACGTCAAAGATGTTGCGATTCCAGGGATTGACGTGGGAGACCAATTGTTGACTCCCTCCTGTTGTGCCTGGGAGTATTTCGACCACTGGAGCTATTGGACGTTGTGCACACTTCTGGAATGTGCCATCCCTAAGCACCTAAGTGGCTCAAAGCAGTCTGTGCTGGGGAGGGCCATTTCCCCACACCACCGCCCCCAGAGCCTGGGTGATTGGTCACAGATGCATCAAGTTTTGGCCACAGAAGACAAGAGCTGAGCCTGACATCTCAGAAGATTTGGGTGAGATCTCGCGAGGCCGGGCTCGCTATCTCCGAGGTGTGGATGAGTTCTTCCCGGGTCTGGAGAGAAACCTCATGAGCTGAGGAGGAGATAGCGGGATGTATGGCTAGAAGTCTCCGGACGTGTGGGTGAGATCTCACGTGATTTGGACGGATCTGGTGAAATTTCCGTGAGAACTGGCTCGATATGGGTGAGATCTAAAAGCTTGGCTTGGCGTCACATGAGATTTCCCTGCCAAATCACGGAGGTACGGTGAAGGAAAGAGGTCTATTTTCTTTCATGTCGAGGGCCTTCTGAGGCTACTGCAGGGAGCATTAAGGTATTGAGAGCTGGGAAGAGCCCCCACGGGGGCTGCCTCTATTCTCACCATCCTGCAATGGGGACCGTTGTTCCTTCTTTCCCCCTCCACTCTCCTGCTTCTCACACGTCTGGATGAGTGTGAGTCAGCATCCGCCTGGCCCACGTACCGGCCCTTCTTAACTGCTTTAGAGCCAGGATGCTGAAACCACGGGGATTTCGGTGTGAGGCACTTTGTGTCTTTCCAAGGGCCATGTCTGTGACAAATGAGGAAAGTGGAATTCTCGCCACCACTTCCATGCTGTGCCTTTCTGAAGGGCATTCCTGGGACGACTTAGGAAAACAGGAATCTGCCCGACACTTCCATCCGTATCAATCGCTTCCGTGAAGAAGCGTGCACCTGGCCCGTCAGTGGTTCCGAGGCCTTGGAGCCAGGATGCTGAAACACCAGGGATTGAGGGGTGAGAAACTTTGTGTCTCTCTCAAGGCATTCCTGGGCCCAATTAGGAAAGGACAATTCTGCCCAGCGCTTCCATGTGGACAAATCCCTTGGAGGAATAAGCATCCAGCTGGCCCACCGATGGTTTAGATGCCAAAGGGCCGGGATGCTGACCAACATGGTTTGAGGTGGGAGACACACTGTGCCTTTCTCAAGGGCTGCCTGTGAACCATTAGGAAAGGAGAATTCCGCCCAACCCTTCCATGTGTATTCACTGTTTCCATTAGGAACACCAGCCAGCCCTGCTCCCGAGGGCCTAAACGATCCAGCCAAGGGCCAGGGAGTTTGCCACAGGTGCGAAGGACTTTCGGGCCTACGTCTCCAGAAATGGGCCGAGATCTCACGAGATTTGTATGAGATCTCACCGGATTTTCCCCAAGATCATCTGATGTCTCGCTAAAGGAGAGGTATCGTTTCTTTTTCTTTTTCTGGGTGGTTTCGCCCTGAACAGGATCAGCCTTCATGTTTTGGGTGCGTGCTCACTTTTGGTGCTTAGGATGGCAAATCGCTTCCTCCTTCTCCTCCTGCTTTCCTCATTCCGTCCCTCGAGTTTCGTGTGCAGAGGTATTCACCAGGCCCGTTCATTCCGAATGCAGTCCTCCCTTATTCCCCAGTCCTCCCGCAGGACGTTGCGATACCAGGGATTTAGGTGGGAGACAGCTTCTTTCTTCCCTCACGTGGTGCCTGGGAGCAATTCTCAAAGCGCAGGTATTAGCAGTTCGGCCCCCATCTGGCCTAGGCCTTCCCTAACTGCCTAAGGGGTGCAAAGCCGGCTCTGCTGGCGAGTTCTAGTTCTCCACCCTCCCCCATCTTGTGACTGGGGGA
>NW_026991973.1:0-48565 GCF_029215605.1 Mirounga angustirostris | reverse complement strand
AACGCTAGCGATTAGGCTTCCATGCGAAAGTGAGGCCGCAGAGCTAGCCTCCTGAAACAGGTGGGGAGTCGTGTGCTGCCTTCGGCCAGGGCCTGAGTCCCACTCGGAAAATGCCTCCGGACTCCCTTGCGGTGCTCTCACGCATTCCCACAGCAAAATGCTTGCACCCTCAGGAACGGCTCTTTTGGCTGAAGCACGGGTTCTCAGCAGAGCTGTTCCTTCGAGTTAGGGGGTTGCCTTCAGGCCTGCACGCACACACGGGGCAACGGTACTAGGCGCGTAAGCAAGAGGTGAGCTGAGAGCTGCCTTCCGCGCCGGCCTTGTTGCTCCCTCGATTTGACGTATGGAACCCGTTCCCCAGGCTCTCAGCTACAGTACACGGTAAACTGCTTCCTCCCACAGACCATGACACAAGTGGGGAGTCGTGCTCTGCTTTCTTCCGGGGCCTGAGTCTCCCACGGAAAATGTTTTGGGACTCCCTTGCCGTTCTCTCACGCAGGCACACAGCAACATGCTTCCAGCCTCGGGAAGGCCTCTTTTCGCTGAAGCAGGAATTCTCTGCAGACTTGTTCCTTCCACTTAGGTGCTTGGCTTTAGGCCTGCTGCAGGCACACACGGGGCAACGGTACCAGCCCCGTAACCCAGGAGGGAGCTGACAGCTGCCTTCTGCACCGGCCTGTTTCTCCATCGAGTTTACGTATGGAACCCGTCCCCAGGCTCTCACCCACAGTGCAGAGTAAACTGCTTCCCCCCACAGACCATGACACCAGTGGGGAGTCGTGCTCGGCCTTCTTCCGGGGCCTGAGTCTCCCGCGGAAAATGGTTGGGGACTCCCTGGCCGTTCTCTCACGCATGCACACAGCAACATGCTTCCAGCCTCGGGAAGGCCTCTTTTCGCGGAAGCAGGAATTCTCCACACACTCGTTCCTTCGACTCAGGGGCTTGGCTTTAGGCCTGCAGGCACACGTACGGGGCAACGGTAACCAGCCTCGTAAACAAGGAGTGAGTTGACAGCTGCCTTCCGCGCCGGCCTGGTTCTGCCTCGATTTTACCTATGGAACCCGCCCCCCAGGCCCTCACCCACACTGCAGCATAAACTGCTTCCTCCCACAGAGAGGTCGGCGGTAGCCAAAGCACGGCTTCTGTACACTGTTGTTTCTTCGAGGTAGAACGCAAGCGATTGGACTTCCGTGCAGAAGTGGGGCCGCAGGGCTAGCTTCCTGAAACAAGTGGGGAGTCGTGTGCTGCCTTCTGCGGCGGCCTGAGGCTCCCACGGAAAATGGTTTGGGACTCCGTTGCAGTGCGCTCACGCATGCGCACAGCAACACGCTTCCAGCCTCAGGAAGGCCTCTTTCCGCTGAAGCAGGAATTCTCTGCAGACTTGTTCCTTCCACTTAGGTGCTTGGCTTTAGGCCTGCTGCAGGCACACACGGGGCAACGGTACCAGCCCCGTAACCCAGGAGGGAGCTGACAGCTGCCTTCTGCACCGGCCTGTTTCTCCATCGAGTTTACGTATGGAACCCGTCCCCAGGCTCTCACCCACAGTGCAGAGTAAACTGCTTCCCCCCACAGACCATGACACCAGTGGGGAGTCGTGCTCGGCCTTCTTCCGGGGCCTGAGTCTCCCACGGAAAATGGTTGGGGACTCCCTTGCCGTTCTCTCACGCATGCACGCAGCAAAATGCTTCCAGCCTCGGGAAGGCCTCTTTTCGCTGAAGCAGGAATTCTCTACACACTTGTCCCTCCCACTTAGGGGCTTGGCTTTAGGCCTGCAGGCACACCCGGGGCAAGGGGACCGGCCTCCTCCACAAGAGGTGAGTTGAGAGCGGCCTTCCGCACCGGCCTGTTTCTCGCTCCATTTCACGGATGGGGCCCTTTCCCCCGTCTCTCCCACACGAGCACTGTGAAATTCCTCTGGCTTCAGGAACGGCAATGTTAACTAAAGCGCAGGAACCCTCTAGCATTGATTCTTGGGGTTAGTAGCCCGGTAACCAGGCATCCAGGCACCCAGGGCAGGGCAGGGCGGATCTCCGAAAACGACAGCGGAGTCGACAGCAGCCTTCCTTACAGGCCTGCTTCTCACTCCGGGTTCCGTTTGGGTTCCATTTCTCATGCGTTCCCAGAAACACACACGAGATGAAGTTCACGCTCAGGAAGGGCGATCTGTGCCGAGGCACGGGTTCTCTCCAGTGTTGTTCCTTTGCGTCGGGTGGACGGCCCTTAGGACTCCACGCACACGCGGGAGAGCCGACCTAGGTTCCCGAAACAAGAGTTGAGTCGAGGGGTGCCTTCTGCCCATGCTTCTCTCTCCCTCGGAATTCTGCTGGGGCTCACTCCCCGCGTTTGCCCTGAAGCAGAGTTGAAAAGGCTGCCACCCTGTGGAGAGGCATTGAATGAGCTGAAGCCGGGCTTCTTTCCCGGCTTCTTTCTGCCAAATCAGCGTGGAGCCCTTAGCATTCCTAGGCACGCATGGGGCAGTAAGGGTGCGCTTCAGGTAACAAGAGCTGAGTCGAGAGGTGCCTTCTGGCCCGGACTTCTTCTCCCTCGGTTTCACGTGAGGAACCCGTTCCCCAGGCTCTCCCCCCACGGTAGCCTGGAAACTGCTTCCTCCCTCAGAGAGGTGGATGGCAGCTAAAGCACGGTTTCTCTACCGTGTTGTCTCTTCGAGTTCGAACGCTAGCGATTAGGCTTCCATGCGAAAGTGAGGCCGCAGAGCTAGCCTCCTGAAACAGGTGGGGAGTCGTGTGCTGCCTTCGGCCAGGGCCTGAGTCCCACTCGGAAAATGCCTCCGGACTCCCTTGCGGTGCTCTCACGCATTCCCACAGCAAAATGCTTGCACCCTCAGGAACGGCTCTTTTGGCTGAAGCACGGGTTCTCAGCAGAGCTGTTCCTTCGAGTTAGGGGGTTGCCTTCAGGCCTGCACGCACACACGGGGCAACGGTACTAGGCGCGTAAGCAAGAGGTGAGCTGAGAGCTGCCTTCCGCGCCGGCCTTGTTGCTCCCTCGATTTGACGTATGGAACCCGTTCCCCAGGCTCTCAGCTACAGTACACGGTAAACTGCTTCCTCCCACAGACCATGACACAAGTGGGGAGTCGTGCTCTGCTTTCTTCCGGGGCCTGAGTCTCCCACGGAAAATGTTTTGGGACTCCCTTGCCGTTCTCTCACGCATGCACACAGCAACATGCTTCCAGCCTCGGGAAGGCCTCTTTTCGCTGAAGCAGGAATTCTCTGCAGACTTGTTCCTTCCACTTAGGTGCTTGGCTTTAGGCCTGCTGCAGGCACACACGGGGCAACGGTACCAGCCCCGTAACCCAGGAGGGAGCTGACAGCTGCCTTCTGCACCGGCCTGTTTCTCCATCGAGTTTACGTATGGAACCCGTCCCCAGGCTCTCACCCACAGTGCAGAGTAAACTGCTTCCCCCCACAGACCATGACACCAGTGGGGAGTCGTGCTCGGCCTTCTTCCGGGGCCTGAGTCTCCCGCGGAAAATGGTTGGGGACTCCCTGGCCGTTCTCTCACGCATGCACACAGCAACATGCTTCCAGCCTCGGGAAGGCCTCTTTTCGCGGAAGCAGGAATTCTCCACACACTCGTTCCTTCGACTCAGGGGCTTGGCTTTAGGCCTGCAGGCACACGTACGGGGCAACGGTAACCAGCCTCGTAAACAAGGAGTGAGTTGACAGCTGCCTTCCGCGCCGGCCTGGTTCTGCCTCGATTTTACCTATGGAACCCGCCCCCCAGGCCCTCACCCACACTGCAGCATAAACTGCTTCCTCCCACAGAGAGGTCGGCGGTAGCCAAAGCACGGCTTCTGTACACTGTTGTTTCTTCGAGGTAGAACGCAAGCGATTGGACTTCCGTGCAGAAGTGGGGCCGCAGGGCTAGCTTCCTGAAACAAGTGGGGAGTCGTGTGCTGCCTTCTGCAGCGGCCTGAGGCTCCCACGGGAAATGGTTTGGGACTCCGTTGCAGTGCGCTCACGCATGCGCACAGCAACACGCTTCCAGCCTCAGGAAGGCCTCTTTCCGCTGAAGCAGGAATTCTCTGCAGACTTGTTCCTTCCACTTAGGTGCTTGGCTTTAGGCCTGCTGCAGGCACACACGGGGCAACGGTACCAGCCCCGTAACCCAGGAGGGAGCTGACAGCTGCCTTCTGCACCGGCCTGTTTCTCCATCGAGTTTACGTATGGAACCCGTCCCCAGGCTCTCACCCACAGTGCAGAGTAAACTGCTTCCCCCCACAGACCATGACACCAGTGGGGAGTCGTGCTCGGCCTTCTTCCGGGGCCTGAGTCTCCCACGGAAAATGGTTGGGGACTCCCTTGCCGTTCTCTCACGCATGCACGCAGCAAAATGCTTCCAGCCTCGGGAAGGCCTCTTTTCGCTGAAGCAGGAATTCTCTACACACTTGTCCCTCCGACTTAGGGGCTTGGCTTTAGGCCTGCAGGCACACCCGGGGCAAGGGGACCGGCCTCCTCCACAAGAGGTGAGTTGAGAGCGGCCTTCCGCACCGGCCTGTTTCTCGCTCCATTTCACGGATGGGGCCCTTTCCCCCGTCTCTCCCACACGAGCACTGTGAAATTCCTCTGGCTTCAGGAACGGCAATGTTAACTAAAGCGCAGGAACCCTCTAGCATTGATTCTTGGGGTTAGTAGCCCGGTAACCAGGCATCCAGGCACCCAGGGCAGGGCAGGGCGGATCTCCGAAAACGACAGCGGAGTCGACAGCAGCCTTCCTTACAGGCCTGCTTCTCACTCCGGGTTCCGTTTGGGTTCCATTTCTCATGCGTTCCCAGAAACACACACGAGATGAAGTTCACGCTCAGGAAGGGCGATCTGTGCCGAGGCACGGGTTCTCTCCAGTGTTGTTCCTTTGCGTCGGGTGGACGGCCCTTAGGACTCCACGCACACGCGGGAGAGCCGACCTAGGTTCCCGAAACAAGAGTTGAGTCGAGGGGTGCCTTCTGCCCATGCTTCTCTCTCCCTCGGAATTCTGCTGGGGCTCACTCCCCGCGTTTGCCCTGAAGCAGAGTTGAAAAGGCTGCCACCCTGTGGAGAGGCATTGAATGAGCTGAAGCCGGGCTTCTTTCCCGGCTTCTTTCTGCCAAATCAGCGTGGAGCCCTTAGCATTCCTAGGCACGCATGGGGCAGTAAGGGTGCGCTTCAGGTAACAAGAGCTGAGTCGAGAGGTGCCTTCTGGCCCGGACTTCTTCTCCCTCGGTTTCACGTGAGGAACCCGTTCCCCAGGCTCTCCCCCCACGGTAGCCTGGAAACTGCTTCCTCCCTCAGAGAGGTGGATGGCAGCTAAAGCACGGTTTCTCTACCGTGTTGTCTCTTCGAGTTCGAACGCTAGCGATTAGGCTTCCATGCGAAAGTGAGGCCGCAGAGCTAGCCTCCTGAAACAGGTGGGGAGTCGTGTGCTGCCTTCGGCCAGGGCCTGAGTCCCACTCGGAAAATGCCTCCGGACTCCCTTGCGGTGCTCTCACGCATTCCCACAGCAAAATGCTTGCACCCTCAGGAACGGCTCTTTTGGCTGAAGCACGGGTTCTCAGCAGAGCTGTTCCTTCGAGTTAGGGGGTTGCCTTCAGGCCTGCACGCACACACGGGGCAACGGTACTAGGCGCGTAAGCAAGAGGTGAGCTGAGAGCTGCCTTCCGCGCCGGCCTTGTTGCTCCCTCGATTTGACGTATGGAACCCGTTCCCCAGGCTCTCAGCTACAGTACACGGTAAACTGCTTCCTCCCACAGACCATGACACAAGTGGGGAGTCGTGCTCTGCTTTCTTCCGGGGCCTGAGTCTCCCACGGAAAATGTTTTGGGACTCCCTTGCCGTTCTCTCACGCATGCACACAGCAACATGCTTCCAGCCTCGGGAAGGCCTCTTTTCGCGGAAGCAGGAATTCTCCACACACTCGTTCCTTCGACTCAGGGGCTTGGCTTTAGGCCTGCAGGCACACGTACGGGGCAACGGTAACCAGCCTCGTAAACAAGGAGTGAGTTGACAGCTGCCTTCCGCGCCGGCCTGGTTCTGCCTCGATTTTACCTATGGAACCCGCCCCCCAGGCCCTCACCCACACTGCAGCATAAACTGCTTCCTCCCACAGAGAGGTCGGCGGTAGCCAAAGCACGGCTTCTGTACACTGTTGTTTCTTCGAGGTAGAACGCAAGCGATTGGACTTCCGTGCAGAAGTGGGGCCGCAGGGCTAGCTTCCTGAAACAAGTGGGGAGTCGTGTGCTGCCTTCTGCAGCGGCCTGAGGCTCCCACGGAAAATGGTTTGGGACTCCGTTGCAGTGCGCTCACGCATGCGCACAGCAACACGCTTCCAGCCTCAGGAAGGCCTCTTTCCGCTGAAGCAGGAATTCTCTGCAGACTTGTTCCTTCCACTTAGGTGCTTGGCTTTAGGCCTGCTGCAGGCACACACGGGGCAACGGTACCAGCCCCGTAACCCAGGAGGGAGCTGACAGCTGCCTTCTGCACCGGCCTGTTTCTCCATCGAGTTTACGTATGGAACCCGTCCCCAGGCTCTCACCCACAGTGCAGAGTAAACTGCTTCCCCCCACAGACCATGACACCAGTGGGGAGTCGTGCTCGGCCTTCTTCCGGGGCCTGAGTCTCCCACGGAAAATGGTTGGGGACTCCCTTGCCGTTCTCTCACGCATGCACGCAGCAAAATGCTTCCAGCCTCGGGAAGGCCTCTTTTCGCTGAAGCAGGAATTCTCTACACACTTGTCCCTCCGACTTAGGGGCTTGGCTTTAGGCCTGCAGGCACACCCGGGGCAAGGGGACCGGCCTCCTCCACAAGAGGTGAGTTGAGAGCGGCCTTCCGCACCGGCCTGTTTCTCGCTCCATTTCACGGATGGGGCCCTTTCCCCCGTCTCTCCCACACGAGCACTGTGAAATTCCTCTGGCTTCAGGAACGGCAATGTTAACTAAAGCGCAGGAACCCTCTAGCATTGATTCTTGGGGTTAGTAGCCCGGTAACCAGGCATCCAGGCACCCAGGGCAGGGCAGGGCGGATCTCCGAAAACGACAGCGGAGTCGACAGCAGCCTTCCTTACAGGCCTGCTTCTCACTCCGGGTTCCGTTTGGGTTCCATTTCTCATGCGTTCCCAGAAACACACACGAGATGAAGTTCACGCTCAGGAAGGGCGATCTGTGCCGAGGCACGGGTTCTCTCCAGTGTTGTTCCTTTGCGTCGGGTGGACGGCCCTTAGGACTCCACGCACACGCGGGAGAGCCGACCTAGGTTCCCGAAACAAGAGTTGAGTCGAGGGGTGCCTTCTGCCCATGCTTCTCTCTCCCTCGGAATTCTGCTGGGGCTCACTCCCCGCGTTTGCCCTGAAGCAGAGTTGAAAAGGCTGCCACCCTGTGGAGAGGCATTGAATGAGCTGAAGCCGGGCTTCTTTCCCGGCTTCTTTCTGCCAAATCAGCGTGGAGCCCTTAGCATTCCTAGGCACGCATGGGGCAGTAAGGGTGCGCTTCAGGTAACAAGAGCTGAGTCGAGAGGTGCCTTCTGGCCCGGACTTCTTCTCCCTCGGTTTCACGTGAGGAACCCGTTCCCCAGGCTCTCCCCCCACGGTAGCCTGGAAACTGCTTCCTCCCTCAGAGAGGTGGATGGCAGCTAAAGCACGGTTTCTCTACCGTGTTGTCTCTTCGAGTTCGAACGCTAGCGATTAGGCTTCCATGCGAAAGTGAGGCCGCAGAGCTAGCCTCCTGAAACAGGTGGGGAGTCGTGTGCTGCCTTCGGCCAGGGCCTGAGTCCCACTCGGAAAATGCCTCCGGACTCCCTTGCGGTGCTCTCACGCATTCCCACAGCAAAATGCTTGCACCCTCAGGAACGGCTCTTTTGGCTGAAGCACGGGTTCTCAGCAGAGCTGTTCCTTCGAGTTAGGGGGTTGCCTTCAGGCCTGCACGCACACACGGGGCAACGGTACTAGGCGCGTAAGCAAGAGGTGAGCTGAGAGCTGCCTTCCGCGCCGGCCTTGTTGCTCCCTCGATTTGACGTATGGAACCCGTTCCCCAGGCTCTCAGCTACAGTACACGGTAAACTGCTTCCTCCCACAGACCATGACACAAGTGGGGAGTCGTGCTCTGCTTTCTTCCGGGGCCTGAGTCTCCCACGGAAAATGTTTTGGGACTCCCTTGCCGTTCTCTCACGCAGGCACACAGCAACATGCTTCCAGCCTCGGGAAGGCCTCTTTTCGCTGAAGCAGGAATTCTCTGCAGACTTGTTCCTTCCACTTAGGTGCTTGGCTTTAGGCCTGCTGCAGGCACACACGGGGCAACGGTACCAGCCCCGTAACCCAGGAGGGAGCTGACAGCTGCCTTCTGCACCGGCCTGTTTCTCCATCGAGTTTACGTATGGAACCCGTCCCCAGGCTCTCACCCACAGTGCAGAGTAAACTGCTTCCCCCCACAGACCATGACACCAGTGGGGAGTCGTGCTCGGCCTTCTTCCGGGGCCTGAGTCTCCCGCGGAAAATGGTTGGGGACTCCCTGGCCGTTCTCTCACGCATGCACACAGCAACATGCTTCCAGCCTCGGGAAGGCCTCTTTTCGCGGAAGCAGGAATTCTCCACACACTCGTTCCTTCGACTCAGGGGCTTGGCTTTAGGCCTGCAGGCACACGTACGGGGCAACGGTAACCAGCCTCGTAAACAAGGAGTGAGTTGACAGCTGCCTTCCGCGCCGGCCTGGTTCTGCCTCGATTTTACCTATGGAACCCGCCCCCCAGGCCCTCACCCACACTGCAGCATAAACTGCTTCCTCCCACAGAGAGGTCGGCGGTAGCCAAAGCACGGCTTCTGTACACTGTTGTTTCTTCGAGGTAGAACGCAAGCGATTGGACTTCCGTGCAGAAGTGGGGCCGCAGGGCTAGCTTCCTGAAACAAGTGGGGAGTCGTGTGCTGCCTTCTGCAGCGGCCTGAGGCTCCCACGGAAAATGGTTTGGGACTCCGTTGCAGTGCGCTCACGCATGCGCACAGCAACACGCTTCCAGCCTCAGGAAGGCCTCTTTCCGCTGAAGCAGGAATTCTCTGCAGACTTGTTCCTTCCACTTAGGTGCTTGGCTTTAGGCCTGCTGCAGGCACACACGGGGCAACGGTACCAGCCCCGTAACCCAGGAGGGAGCTGACAGCTGCCTTCTGCACCGGCCTGTTTCTCCATCGAGTTTACGTATGGAACCCGTCCCCAGGCTCTCACCCACAGTGCAGAGTAAACTGCTTCCCCCCACAGACCATGACACCAGTGGGGAGTCGTGCTCGGCCTTCTTCCGGGGCCTGAGTCTCCCACGGAAAATGGTTGGGGACTCCCTTGCCGTTCTCTCACGCATGCACGCAGCAAAATGCTTCCAGCCTCGGGAAGGCCTCTTTTCGCTGAAGCAGGAATTCTCTACACACTTGTCCCTCCGACTTAGGGGCTTGGCTTTAGGCCTGCAGGCACACCCGGGGCAAGGGGACCGGCCTCCTCCACAAGAGGTGAGTTGAGAGCGGCCTTCCGCACCGGCCTGTTTCTCGCTCCATTTCACGGATGGGGCCCTTTCCCCCGTCTCTCCCACACGAGCACTGTGAAATTCCTCTGGCTTCAGGAACGGCAATGTTAACTAAAGCGCAGGAACCCTCTAGCATTGATTCTTGGGGTTAGTAGCCCGGTAACCAGGCATCCAGGCACCCAGGGCAGGGCAGGGCGGATCTCCGAAAACGACAGCGGAGTCGACAGCAGCCTTCCTTACAGGCCTGCTTCTCACTCCGGGTTCCGTTTGGGTTCCATTTCTCATGCGTTCCCAGAAACACACACGAGATGAAGTTCACGCTCAGGAAGGGCGATCTGTGCCGAGGCACGGGTTCTCTCCAGTGTTGTTCCTTTGCGTCGGGTGGACGGCCCTTAGGACTCCACGCACACGCGGGAGAGCCGACCTAGGTTCCCGAAACAAGAGTTGAGTCGAGGGGTGCCTTCTGCCCATGCTTCTCTCTCCCTCGGAATTCTGCTGGGGCTCACTCCCCGCGTTTGCCCTGAAGCAGAGTTGAAAAGGCTGCCACCCTGTGGAGAGGCATTGAATGAGCTGAAGCCGGGCTTCTTTCCCGGCTTCTTTCTGCCAAATCAGCGTGGAGCCCTTAGCATTCCTAGGCACGCATGGGGCAGTAAGGGTGCGCTTCAGGTAACAAGAGCTGAGTCGAGAGGTGCCTTCTGGCCCGGACTTCTTCTCCCTCGGTTTCACGTGAGGAACCCGTTCCCCAGGCTCTCCCCCCACGGTAGCCTGGAAACTGCTTCCTCCCTCAGAGAGGTGGATGGCAGCTAAAGCACGGTTTCTCTACCGTGTTGTCTCTTCGAGTTCGAACGCTAGCGATTAGGCTTCCATGCGAAAGTGAGGCCGCAGAGCTAGCCTCCTGAAACAGGTGGGGAGTCGTGTGCTGCCTTCGGCCAGGGCCTGAGTCCCACTCGGAAAATGCCTCCGGACTCCCTTGCGGTGCTCTCACGCATTCCCACAGCAAAATGCTTGCACCCTCAGGAACGGCTCTTTTGGCTGAAGCACGGGTTCTCAGCAGAGCTGTTCCTTCGAGTTAGGGGGTTGCCTTCAGGCCTGCACGCACACACGGGGCAACGGTACTAGGCGCGTAAGCAAGAGGTGAGCTGAGAGCTGCCTTCCGCGCCGGCCTTGTTGCTCCCTCGATTTGACGTATGGAACCCGTTCCCCAGGCTCTCAGCTACAGTACACGGTAAACTGCTTCCTCCCACAGACCATGACACAAGTGGGGAGTCGTGCTCTGCTTTCTTCCGGGGCCTGAGTCTCCCACGGAAAATGTTTTGGGACTCCCTTGCCGTTCTCTCACGCATGCACACAGCAACATGCTTCCAGCCTCGGGAAGGCCTCTTTTCGCGGAAGCAGGAATTCTCCACACACTCGTTCCTTCGACTCAGGGGCTTGGCTTTAGGCCTGCAGGCACACGTACGGGGCAACGGTAACCAGCCTCGTAAACAAGGAGTGAGTTGACAGCTGCCTTCCGCGCCGGCCTGGTTCTGCCTCGATTTTACCTATGGAACCCGCCCCCCAGGCCCTCACCCACACTGCAGCATAAACTGCTTCCTCCCACAGAGAGGTCGGCGGTAGCCAAAGCACGGCTTCTGTACACTGTTGTTTCTTCGAGGTAGAACGCAAGCGATTGGACTTCCGTGCAGAAGTGGGGCCGCAGGGCTAGCTTCCTGAAACAAGTGGGGAGTCGTGTGCTGCCTTCTGCAGCGGCCTGAGGCTCCCACGGAAAATGGTTTGGGACTCCGTTGCAGTGCGCTCACGCATGCGCACAGCAACACGCTTCCAGCCTCAGGAAGGCCTCTTTCCGCTGAAGCAGGAATTCTCTGCAGACTTGTTCCTTCCACTTAGGTGCTTGGCTTTAGGCCTGCTGCAGGCACACACGGGGCAACGGTACCAGCCCCGTAACCCAGGAGGGAGCTGACAGCTGCCTTCTGCACCGGCCTGTTTCTCCATCGAGTTTACGTATGGAACCCGTCCCCAGGCTCTCACCCACAGTGCAGAGTAAACTGCTTCCCCCCACAGACCATGACACCAGTGGGGAGTCGTGCTCGGCCTTCTTCCGGGGCCTGAGTCTCCCACGGAAAATGGTTGGGGACTCCCTTGCCGTTCTCTCACGCATGCACGCAGCAAAATGCTTCCAGCCTCGGGAAGGCCTCTTTTCGCTGAAGCAGGAATTCTCTACACACTTGTCCCTCCGACTTAGGGGCTTGGCTTTAGGCCTGCAGGCACACCCGGGGCAAGGGGACCGGCCTCCTCCACAAGAGGTGAGTTGAGAGCGGCCTTCCGCACCGGCCTGTTTCTCGCTCCATTTCACGGATGGGGCCCTTTCCCCCGTCTCTCCCACACGAGCACTGTGAAATTCCTCTGGCTTCAGGAACGGCAATGTTAACTAAAGCGCAGGAACCCTCTAGCATTGATTCTTGGGGTTAGTAGCCCGGTAACCAGGCATCCAGGCACCCAGGGCAGGGCAGGGCGGATCTCCGAAAACGACAGCGGAGTCGACAGCAGCCTTCCTTACAGGCCTGCTTCTCACTCCGGGTTCCGTTTGGGTTCCATTTCTCATGCGTTCCCAGAAACACACACGAGATGAAGTTCACGCTCAGGAAGGGCGATCTGTGCCGAGGCACGGGTTCTCTCCAGTGTTGTTCCTTTGCGTCGGGTGGACGGCCCTTAGGACTCCACGCACACGCGGGAGAGCCGACCTAGGTTCCCGAAACAAGAGTTGAGTCGAGGGGTGCCTTCTGCCCATGCTTCTCTCTCCCTCGGAATTCTGCTGGGGCTCACTCCCCGCGTTTGCCCTGAAGCAGAGTTGAAAAGGCTGCCACCCTGTGGAGAGGCATTGAATGAGCTGAAGCCGGGCTTCTTTCCCGGCTTCTTTCTGCCAAATCAGCGTGGAGCCCTTAGCATTCCTAGGCACGCATGGGGCAGTAAGGGTGCGCTTCAGGTAACAAGAGCTGAGTCGAGAGGTGCCTTCTGGCCCGGACTTCTTCTCCCTCGGTTTCACGTGAGGAACCCGTTCCCCAGGCTCTCCCCCCACGGTAGCCTGGAAACTGCTTCCTCCCTCAGAGAGGTGGATGGCAGCTAAAGCACGGTTTCTCTACCGTGTTGTCTCTTCGAGTTCGAACGCTAGCGATTAGGCTTCCATGCGAAAGTGAGGCCGCAGAGCTAGCCTCCTGAAACAGGTGGGGAGTCGTGTGCTGCCTTCGGCCAGGGCCTGAGTCCCACTCGGAAAATGCCTCCGGACTCCCTTGCGGTGCTCTCACGCATTCCCACAGCAAAATGCTTGCACCCTCAGGAACGGCTCTTTTGGCTGAAGCACGGGTTCTCAGCAGAGCTGTTCCTTCGAGTTAGGGGGTTGCCTTCAGGCCTGCACGCACACACGGGGCAACGGTACTAGGCGCGTAAGCAAGAGGTGAGCTGAGAGCTGCCTTCCGCGCCGGCCTTGTTGCTCCCTCGATTTGACGTATGGAACCCGTTCCCCAGGCTCTCAGCTACAGTACACGGTAAACTGCTTCCTCCCACAGACCATGACACAAGTGGGGAGTCGTGCTCTGCTTTCTTCCGGGGCCTGAGTCTCCCACGGAAAATGTTTTGGGACTCCCTTGCCGTTCTCTCACGCATGCACACAGCAACATGCTTCCAGCCTCGGGAAGGCCTCTTTTCGCGGAAGCAGGAATTCTCCACACACTCGTTCCTTCGACTCAGGGGCTTGGCTTTAGGCCTGCAGGCACACGTACGGGGCAACGGTAACCAGCCTCGTAAACAAGGAGTGAGTTGACAGCTGCCTTCCGCGCCGGCCTGGTTCTGCCTCGATTTTACCTATGGAACCCGCCCCCCAGGCCCTCACCCACACTGCAGCATAAACTGCTTCCTCCCACAGAGAGGTCGGCGGTAGCCAAAGCACGGCTTCTGTACACTGTTGTTTCTTCGAGGTAGAACGCAAGCGATTGGACTTCCGTGCAGAAGTGGGGCCGCAGGGCTAGCTTCCTGAAACAAGTGGGGAGTCGTGTGCTGCCTTCTGCAGCGGCCTGAGGCTCCCACGGAAAATGGTTTGGGACTCCGTTGCAGTGCGCTCACGCATGCGCACAGCAACACGCTTCCAGCCTCAGGAAGGCCTCTTTCCGCTGAAGCAGGAATTCTCTGCAGACTTGTTCCTTCCACTTAGGTGCTTGGCTTTAGGCCTGCTGCAGGCACACACGGGGCAACGGTACCAGCCCCGTAACCCAGGAGGGAGCTGACAGCTGCCTTCTGCACCGGCCTGTTTCTCCATCGAGTTTACGTATGGAACCCGTCCCCAGGCTCTCACCCACAGTGCAGAGTAAACTGCTTCCCCCCACAGACCATGACACCAGTGGGGAGTCGTGCTCGGCCTTCTTCCGGGGCCTGAGTCTCCCACGGAAAATGGTTGGGGACTCCCTTGCCGTTCTCTCACGCATGCACGCAGCAAAATGCTTCCAGCCTCGGGAAGGCCTCTTTTCGCTGAAGCAGGAATTCTCTACACACTTGTCCCTCCGACTTAGGGGCTTGGCTTTAGGCCTGCAGGCACACCCGGGGCAAGGGGACCGGCCTCCTCCACAAGAGGTGAGTTGAGAGCGGCCTTCCGCACCGGCCTGTTTCTCGCTCCATTTCACGGATGGGGCCCTTTCCCCCGTCTCTCCCACACGAGCACTGTGAAATTCCTCTGGCTTCAGGAACGGCAATGTTAACTAAAGCGCAGGAACCCTCTAGCATTGATTCTTGGGGTTAGTAGCCCGGTAACCAGGCATCCAGGCACCCAGGGCAGGGCAGGGCGGATCTCCGAAAACGACAGCGGAGTCGACAGCAGCCTTCCTTACAGGCCTGCTTCTCACTCCGGGTTCCGTTTGGGTTCCATTTCTCATGCGTTCCCAGAAACACACACGAGATGAAGTTCACGCTCAGGAAGGGCGATCTGTGCCGAGGCACGGGTTCTCTCCAGTGTTGTTCCTTTGCGTCGGGTGGACGGCCCTTAGGACTCCACGCACACGCGGGAGAGCCGACCTAGGTTCCCGAAACAAGAGTTGAGTCGAGGGGTGCCTTCTGCCCATGCTTCTCTCTCCCTCGGAATTCTGCTGGGGCTCACTCCCCGCGTTTGCCCTGAAGCAGAGTTGAAAAGGCTGCCACCCTGTGGAGAGGCATTGAATGAGCTGAAGCCGGGCTTCTTTCCCGGCTTCTTTCTGCCAAATCAGCGTGGAGCCCTTAGCATTCCTAGGCACGCATGGGGCAGTAAGGGTGCGCTTCAGGTAACAAGAGCTGAGTCGAGAGGTGCCTTCTGGCCCGGACTTCTTCTCCCTCGGTTTCACGTGAGGAACCCGTTCCCCAGGCTCTCCCCCCACGGTAGCCTGGAAACTGCTTCCTCCCTCAGAGAGGTGGATGGCAGCTAAAGCACGGTTTCTCTACCGTGTTGTCTCTTCGAGTTCGAACGCTAGCGATTAGGCTTCCATGCGAAAGTGAGGCCGCAGAGCTAGCCTCCTGAAACAGGTGGGGAGTCGTGTGCTGCCTTCGGCCAGGGCCTGAGTCCCACTCGGAAAATGCCTCCGGACTCCCTTGCGGTGCTCTCACGCATTCCCACAGCAAAATGCTTGCACCCTCAGGAACGGCTCTTTTGGCTGAAGCACGGGTTCTCAGCAGAGCTGTTCCTTCGAGTTAGGGGGTTGCCTTCAGGCCTGCACGCACACACGGGGCAACGGTACTAGGCGCGTAAGCAAGAGGTGAGCTGAGAGCTGCCTTCCGCGCCGGCCTTGTTGCTCCCTCGATTTGACGTATGGAACCCGTTCCCCAGGCTCTCAGCTACAGTACACGGTAAACTGCTTCCTCCCACAGACCATGACACAAGTGGGGAGTCGTGCTCTGCTTTCTTCCGGGGCCTGAGTCTCCCACGGAAAATGTTTTGGGACTCCCTTGCCGTTCTCTCACGCATGCACACAGCAACATGCTTCCAGCCTCGGGAAGGCCTCTTTTCGCTGAAGCAGGAATTCTCTGCAGACTTGTTCCTTCCACTTAGGTGCTTGGCTTTAGGCCTGCTGCAGGCACACACGGGGCAACGGTACCAGCCCCGTAACCCAGGAGGGAGCTGACAGCTGCCTTCTGCACCGGCCTGTTTCTCCATCGAGTTTACGTATGGAACCCGTCCCCAGGCTCTCACCCACAGTGCAGAGTGAACTGCTTCCCCCCACAGACCATGACACCAGTGGGGAGTCGTGCTCGGCCTTCTTCCGGGGCCTGAGTCTCCCGCGGAAAATGGTTGGGGACTCCCTGGCCGTTCTCTCACGCATGCACACAGCAACATGCTTCCAGCCTCGGGAAGGCCTCTTTTCGCGGAAGCAGGAATTCTCCACACACTCGTTCCTTCGACTCAGGGGCTTGGCTTTAGGCCTGCAGGCACACGTACGGGGCAACGGTAACCAGCCTCGTAAACAAGGAGTGAGTTGACAGCTGCCTTCCGCGCCGGCCTGGTTCTGCCTCGATTTTACCTATGGAACCCGCGCCCCAGGCCCTCACCCACACTGCAGCATAAACTGCTTCCTCCCACAGAGAGGTCGGCGGTAGCCAAAGCACGGCTTCTGTACACTGTTGTTTCTTCGAGGTAGAACGCAAGCGATTGGACTTCCGTGCAGAAGTGGGGCCGCAGGGCTAGCTTCCTGAAACAAGTGGGGAGTCGTGTGCTGCCTTCTGCAGCGGCCTGAGGCTCCCACGGAAAATGGTTTGGGACTCCGTTGCAGTGCGCTCACGCATGCGCACAGCAACACGCTTCCAGCCTCAGGAAGGCCTCTTTCCGCTGAAGCAGGAATTCTCTGCAGACTTGTTCCTTCCACTTAGGTGCTTGGCTTTAGGCCTGCTGCAGGCACACACGGGGCAACGGTACCAGCCCCGTAACCCAGGAGGGAGCTGACAGCTGCCTTCTGCACCGGCCTGTTTCTCCATCGAGTTTACGTATGGAACCCGTCCCCAGGCTCTCACCCACAGTGCAGAGTAAACTGCTTCCCCCCACAGACCATGACACCAGTGGGGAGTCGTGCTCGGCCTTCTTCCGGGGCCTGAGTCTCCCACGGAAAATGGTTGGGGACTCCCTTGCCGTTCTCTCACGCATGCACGCAGCAAAATGCTTCCAGCCTCGGGAAGGCCTCTTTTCGCTGAAGCAGGAATTCTCTACACACTTGTCCCTCCGACTTAGGGGCTTGGCTTTAGGCCTGCAGGCACACCCGGGGCAAGGGGACCGGCCTCCTCCACAAGAGGTGAGTTGAGAGCGGCCTTCCGCACCGGCCTGTTTCTCGCTCCATTTCACGGATGGGGCCCTTTCCCCCGTCTCTCCCACACGAGCACTGTGAAATTCCTCTGGCTTCAGGAACGGCAATGTTAACTAAAGCGCAGGAACCCTCTAGCATTGATTCTTGGGGTTAGTAGCCCGGTAACCAGGCATCCAGGCACCCAGGGCAGGGCAGGGCGGATCTCCGAAAACGACAGCGGAGTCGACAGCAGCCTTCCTTACAGGCCTGCTTCTCACTCCGGGTTCCGTTTGGGTTCCATTTCTCATGCGTTCCCAGAAACACACACGAGATGAAGTTCACGCTCAGGAAGGGCGATCTGTGCCGAGGCACGGGTTCTCTCCAGTGTTGTTCCTTTGCGTCGGGTGGACGGCCCTTAGGACTCCACGCACACGCGGGAGAGCCGACCTAGGTTCCCGAAACAAGAGTTGAGTCGAGGGGTGCCTTCTGCCCATGCTTCTCTCTCCCTCGGAATTCTGCTGGGGCTCACTCCCCGCGTTTGCCCTGAAGCAGAGTTGAAAAGGCTGCCACCCTGTGGAGAGGCATTGAATGAGCTGAAGCCGGGCTTCTTTCCCGGCTTCTTTCTGCCAAATCAGCGTGGAGCCCTTAGCATTCCTAGGCACGCATGGGGCAGTAAGGGTGCGCTTCAGGTAACAAGAGCTGAGTCGAGAGGTGCCTTCTGGCCCGGACTTCTTCTCCCTCGGTTTCACGTGAGGAACCCGTTCCCCAGGCTCTCCCCCCACGGTAGCCTGGAAACTGCTTCCTCCCTCAGAGAGGTGGATGGCAGCTAAAGCACGGTTTCTCTACCGTGTTGTCTCTTCGAGTTCGAACGCTAGCGATTAGGCTTCCATGCGAAAGTGAGGCCGCAGAGCTAGCCTCCTGAAACAGGTGGGGAGTCGTGTGCTGCCTTCGGCCAGGGCCTGAGTCCCACTCGGAAAATGCCTCCGGACTCCCTTGCGGTGCTCTCACGCATTCCCACAGCAAAATGCTTGCACCCTCAGGAACGGCTCTTTTGGCTGAAGCACGGGTTCTCAGCAGAGCTGTTCCTTCGAGTTAGGGGGTTGCCTTCAGGCCTGCACGCACACACGGGGCAACGGTACTAGGCGCGTAAGCAAGAGGTGAGCTGAGAGCTGCCTTCCGCGCCGGCCTTGTTGCTCCCTCGATTTGACGTATGGAACCCGTTCCCCAGGCTCTCAGCTACAGTACACGGTAAACTGCTTCCTCCCACAGACCATGACACAAGTGGGGAGTCGTGCTCTGCTTTCTTCCGGGGCCTGAGTCTCCCACGGAAAATGTTTTGGGACTCCCTTGCCGTTCTCTCACGCATGCACACAGCAACATGCTTCCAGCCTCGGGAAGGCCTCTTTTCGCTGAAGCAGGAATTCTCTGCAGACTTGTTCCTTCCACTTAGGTGCTTGGCTTTAGGCCTGCTGCAGGCACACACGGGGCAACGGTACCAGCCCCGTAACCCAGGAGGGAGCTGACAGCTGCCTTCTGCACCGGCCTGTTTCTCCATCGAGTTTACGTATGGAACCCGTCCCCAGGCTCTCACCCACAGTGCAGAGTGAACTGCTTCCCCCCACAGACCATGACACCAGTGGGGAGTCGTGCTCGGCCTTCTTCCGGGGCCTGAGTCTCCCGCGGAAAATGGTTGGGGACTCCCTGGCCGTTCTCTCACGCATGCACACAGCAACATGCTTCCAGCCTCGGGAAGGCCTCTTTTCGCGGAAGCAGGAATTCTCCACACACTCGTTCCTTCGACTCAGGGGCTTGGCTTTAGGCCTGCAGGCACACGTACGGGGCAACGGTAACCAGCCTCGTAAACAAGGAGTGAGTTGACAGCTGCCTTCCGCGCCGGCCTGGTTCTGCCTCGATTTTACCTATGGAACCCGCCCCCCAGGCCCTCACCCACACTGCAGCATAAACTGCTTCCTCCCACAGAGAGGTCGGCGGTAGCCAAAGCACGGCTTCTGTACACTGTTGTTTCTTCGAGGTAGAACGCAAGCGATTGGACTTCCGTGCAGAAGTGGGGCCGCAGGGCTAGCTTCCTGAAACAAGTGGGGAGTCGTGTGCTGCCTTCTGCGGCGGCCTGAGGCTCCCACGGAAAATGGTTTGGGACTCCGTTGCAGTGCGCTCACGCATGCGCACAGCAACACGCTTCCAGCCTCAGGAAGGCCTCTTTCCGCTGAAGCAGGAATTCTCTGCAGACTTGTTCCTTCCACTTAGGTGCTTGGCTTTAGGCCTGCTGCAGGCACACACGGGGCAACGGTACCAGCCCCGTAACCCAGGAGGGAGCTGACAGCTGCCTTCTGCACCGGCCTGTTTCTCCATCGAGTTTACGTATGGAACCCGTCCCCAGGCTCTCACCCACAGTGCAGAGTAAACTGCTTCCCCCCACAGACCATGACACCAGTGGGGAGTCGTGCTCGGCCTTCTTCCGGGGCCTGAGTCTCCCACGGAAAATGGTTGGGGACTCCCTTGCCGTTCTCTCACGCATGCACGCAGCAAAATGCTTCCAGCCTCGGGAAGGCCTCTTTTCGCTGAAGCAGGAATTCTCTACACACTTGTCCCTCCGACTTAGGGGCTTGGCTTTAGGCCTGCAGGCACACCCGGGGCAAGGGGACCGGCCTCCTCCACAAGAGGTGAGTTGAGAGCGGCCTTCCGCACCGGCCTGTTTCTCGCTCCATTTCACGGATGGGGCCCTTTCCCCCGTCTCTCCCACACGAGCACTGTGAAATTCCTCTGGCTTCAGGAACGGCAATGTTAACTAAAGCGCAGGAACCCTCTAGCATTGATTCTTGGGGTTAGTAGCCCGGTAACCAGGCATCCAGGCACCCAGGGCAGGGCAGGGCGGATCTCCGAAAACGACAGCGGAGTCGACAGCAGCCTTCCTTACAGGCCTGCTTCTCACTCCGGGTTCCGTTTGGGTTCCATTTCTCATGCGTTCCCAGAAACACACACGAGATGAAGTTCACGCTCAGGAAGGGCGATCTGTGCCGAGGCACGGGTTCTCTCCAGTGTTGTTCCTTTGCGTCGGGTGGACGGCCCTTAGGACTCCACGCACACGCGGGAGAGCCGACCTAGGTTCCCGAAACAAGAGTTGAGTCGAGGGGTGCCTTCTGCCCATGCTTCTCTCTCCCTCGGAATTCTGCTGGGGCTCACTCCCCGCGTTTGCCCTGAAGCAGAGTTGAAAAGGCTGCCACCCTGTGGAGAGGCATTGAATGAGCTGAAGCCGGGCTTCTTTCCCGGCTTCTTTCTGCCAAATCAGCGTGGAGCCCTTAGCATTCCTAGGCACGCATGGGGCAGTAAGGGTGCGCTTCAGGTAACAAGAGCTGAGTCGAGAGGTGCCTTCTGGCCCGGACTTCTTCTCCCTCGGTTTCACGTGAGGAACCCGTTCCCCAGGCTCTCCCCCCACGGTAGCCTGGAAACTGCTTCCTCCCTCAGAGAGGTGGATGGCAGCTAAAGCACGGTTTCTCTACCGTGTTGTCTCTTCGAGTTCGAACGCTAGCGATTAGGCTTCCATGCGAAAGTGAGGCCGCAGAGCTAGCCTCCTGAAACAGGTGGGGAGTCGTGTGCTGCCTTCGGCCAGGGCCTGAGTCCCACTCGGAAAATGCCTCCGGACTCCCTTGCGGTGCTCTCACGCATTCCCACAGCAAAATGCTTGCACCCTCAGGAACGGCTCTTTTGGCTGAAGCACGGGTTCTCAGCAGAGCTGTTCCTTCGAGTTAGGGGGTTGCCTTCAGGCCTGCACGCACACACGGGGCAACGGTACTAGGCGCGTAAGCAAGAGGTGAGCTGAGAGCTGCCTTCCGCGCCGGCCTTGTTGCTCCCTCGATTTGACGTATGGAACCCGTTCCCCAGGCTCTCAGCTACAGTACACGGTAAACTGCTTCCTCCCACAGACCATGACACAAGTGGGGAGTCGTGCTCTGCTTTCTTCCGGGGCCTGAGTCTCCCACGGAAAATGTTTTGGGACTCCCTTGCCGTTCTCTCACGCAGGCACACAGCAACATGCTTCCAGCCTCGGGAAGGCCTCTTTTCGCTGAAGCAGGAATTCTCTGCAGACTTGTTCCTTCCACTTAGGTGCTTGGCTTTAGGCCTGCTGCAGGCACACACGGGGCAACGGTACCAGCCCCGTAACCCAGGAGGGAGCTGACAGCTGCCTTCTGCACCGGCCTGTTTCTCCATCGAGTTTACGTATGGAACCCGTCCCCAGGCTCTCACCCACAGTGCAGAGTGAACTGCTTCCCCCCACAGACCATGACACCAGTGGGGAGTCGTGCTCGGCCTTCTTCCGGGGCCTGAGTCTCCCGCGGAAAATGGTTGGGGACTCCCTGGCCGTTCTCTCACGCATGCACACAGCAACATGCTTCCAGCCTCGGGAAGGCCTCTTTTCGCGGAAGCAGGAATTCTCCACACACTCGTTCCTTCGACTCAGGGGCTTGGCTTTAGGCCTGCAGGCACACGTACGGGGCAACGGTAACCAGCCTCGTAAACAAGGAGTGAGTTGACAGCTGCCTTCCGCGCCGGCCTGGTTCTGCCTCGATTTTACCTATGGAACCCGCCCCCCAGGCCCTCACCCACACTGCAGCATAAACTGCTTCCTCCCACAGAGAGGTCGGCGGTAGCCAAAGCACGGCTTCTGTACACTGTTGTTTCTTCGAGGTAGAACGCAAGCGATTGGACTTCCGTGCAGAAGTGGGGCCGCAGGGCTAGCTTCCTGAAACAAGTGGGGAGTCGTGTGCTGCCTTCTGCAGCGGCCTGAGGCTCCCACGGAAAATGGTTTGGGACTCCGTTGCAGTGCGCTCACGCATGCGCACAGCAACACGCTTCCAGCCTCAGGAAGGCCTCTTTCCGCTGAAGCAGGAATTCTCTGCAGACTTGTTCCTTCCACTTAGGTGCTTGGCTTTAGGCCTGCTGCAGGCACACACGGGGCAACGGTACCAGCCCCGTAACCCAGGAGGGAGCTGACAGCTGCCTTCTGCACCGGCCTGTTTCTCCATCGAGTTTACGTATGGAACCCGTCCCCAGGCTCTCACCCACAGTGCAGAGTAAACTGCTTCCCCCCACAGACCATGACACCAGTGGGGAGTCGTGCTCGGCCTTCTTCCGGGGCCTGAGTCTCCCACGGAAAATGGTTGGGGACTCCCTTGCCGTTCTCTCACGCATGCACGCAGCAAAATGCTTCCAGCCTCGGGAAGGCCTCTTTTCGCTGAAGCAGGAATTCTCTACACACTTGTCCCTCCGACTTAGGGGCTTGGCTTTAGGCCTGCAGGCACACCCGGGGCAAGGGGACCGGCCTCCTCCACAAGAGGTGAGTTGAGAGCGGCCTTCCGCACCGGCCTGTTTCTCGCTCCATTTCACGGATGGGGCCCTTTCCCCCGTCTCTCCCACACGAGCACTGTGAAATTCCTCTGGCTTCAGGAACGGCAATGTTAACTAAAGCGCAGGAACCCTCTAGCATTGATTCTTGGGGTTAGTAGCCCGGTAACCAGGCATCCAGGCACCCAGGGCAGGGCAGGGCGGATCTCCGAAAACGACAGCGGAGTCGACAGCAGCCTTCCTTACAGGCCTGCTTCTCACTCCGGGTTCCGTTTGGGTTCCATTTCTCATGCGTTCCCAGAAACACACACGAGATGAAGTTCACGCTCAGGAAGGGCGATCTGTGCCGAGGCACGGGTTCTCTCCAGTGTTGTTCCTTTGCGTCGGGTGGACGGCCCTTAGGACTCCACGCACACGCGGGAGAGCCGACCTAGGTTCCCGAAACAAGAGTTGAGTCGAGGGGTGCCTTCTGCCCATGCTTCTCTCTCCCTCGGAATTCTGCTGGGGCTCACTCCCCGCGTTTGCCCTGAAGCAGAGTTGAAAAGGCTGCCACCCTGTGGAGAGGCATTGAATGAGCTGAAGCCGGGCTTCTTTCCCGGCTTCTTTCTGCCAAATCAGCGTGGAGCCCTTAGCATTCCTAGGCACGCATGGGGCAGTAAGGGTGCGCTTCAGGTAACAAGAGCTGAGTCGAGAGGTGCCTTCTGGCCCGGACTTCTTCTCCCTCGGTTTCACGTGAGGAACCCGTTCCCCAGGCTCTCCCCCCACGGTAGCCTGGAAACTGCTTCCTCCCTCAGAGAGGTGGATGGCAGCTAAAGCACGGTTTCTCTACCGTGTTGTCTCTTCGAGTTCGAACGCTAGCGATTAGGCTTCCATGCGAAAGTGAGGCCGCAGAGCTAGCCTCCTGAAACAGGTGGGGAGTCGTGTGCTGCCTTCGGCCAGGGCCTGAGTCCCACTCGGAAAATGCCTCCGGACTCCCTTGCGGTGCTCTCACGCATTCCCACAGCAAAATGCTTGCACCCTCAGGAACGGCTCTTTTGGCTGAAGCACGGGTTCTCAGCAGAGCTGTTCCTTCGAGTTAGGGGGTTGCCTTCAGGCCTGCACGCACACACGGGGCAACGGTACTAGGCGCGTAAGCAAGAGGTGAGCTGAGAGCTGCCTTCCGCGCCGGCCTTGTTGCTCCCTCGATTTGACGTATGGAACCCGTTCCCCAGGCTCTCAGCTACAGTACACGGTAAACTGCTTCCTCCCACAGACCATGACACAAGTGGGGAGTCGTGCTCTGCTTTCTTCCGGGGCCTGAGTCTCCCACGGAAAATGTTTTGGGACTCCCTTGCCGTTCTCTCACGCATGCACACAGCAACATGCTTCCAGCCTCGGGAAGGCCTCTTTTCGCTGAAGCAGGAATTCTCTGCAGACTTGTTCCTTCCACTTAGGTGCTTGGCTTTAGGCCTGCTGCAGGCACACACGGGGCAACGGTACCAGCCCCGTAACCCAGGAGGGAGCTGACAGCTGCCTTCTGCACCGGCCTGTTTCTCCATCGAGTTTACGTATGGAACCCGTCCCCAGGCTCTCACCCACAGTGCAGAGTGAACTGCTTCCCCCCACAGACCATGACACCAGTGGGGAGTCGTGCTCGGCCTTCTTCCGGGGCCTGAGTCTCCCGCGGAAAATGGTTGGGGACTCCCTGGCCGTTCTCTCACGCATGCACACAGCAACATGCTTCCAGCCTCGGGAAGGCCTCTTTTCGCGGAAGCAGGAATTCTCCACACACTCGTTCCTTCGACTCAGGGGCTTGGCTTTAGGCCTGCAGGCACACGTACGGGGCAACGGTAACCAGCCTCGTAAACAAGGAGTGAGTTGACAGCTGCCTTCCGCGCCGGCCTGGTTCTGCCTCGATTTTACCTATGGAACCCGCCCCCCAGGCCCTCACCCACACTGCAGCATAAACTGCTTCCTCCCACAGAGAGGTCGGCGGTAGCCAAAGCACGGCTTCTGTACACTGTTGTTTCTTCGAGGTAGAACGCAAGCGATTGGACTTCCGTGCAGAAGTGGGGCCGCAGGGCTAGCTTCCTGAAACAAGTGGGGAGTCGTGTGCTGCCTTCTGCGGCGGCCTGAGGCTCCCACGGAAAATGGTTTGGGACTCCGTTGCAGTGCGCTCACGCATGCGCACAGCAACACGCTTCCAGCCTCAGGAAGGCCTCTTTCCGCTGAAGCAGGAATTCTCTGCAGACTTGTTCCTTCCACTTAGGTGCTTGGCTTTAGGCCTGCTGCAGGCACACACGGGGCAACGGTACCAGCCCCGTAACCCAGGAGGGAGCTGACAGCTGCCTTCTGCACCGGCCTGTTTCTCCATCGAGTTTACGTATGGAACCCGTCCCCAGGCTCTCACCCACAGTGCAGAGTAAACTGCTTCCCCCCACAGACCATGACACCAGTGGGGAGTCGTGCTCGGCCTTCTTCCGGGGCCTGAGTCTCCCACGGAAAATGGTTGGGGACTCCCTTGCCGTTCTCTCACGCATGCACGCAGCAAAATGCTTCCAGCCTCGGGAAGGCCTCTTTTCGCTGAAGCAGGAATTCTCTACACACTTGTCCCTCCGACTTAGGGGCTTGGCTTTAGGCCTGCAGGCACACCCGGGGCAAGGGGACCGGCCTCCTCCACAAGAGGTGAGTTGAGAGCGGCCTTCCGCACCGGCCTGTTTCTCGCTCCATTTCACGGATGGGGCCCTTTCCCCCGTCTCTCCCACACGAGCACTGTGAAATTCCTCTGGCTTCAGGAACGGCAATGTTAACTAAAGCGCAGGAACCCTCTAGCATTGATTCTTGGGGTTAGTAGCCCGGTAACCAGGCATCCAGGCACCCAGGGCAGGGCAGGGCGGATCTCCGAAAACGACAGCGGAGTCGACAGCAGCCTTCCTTACAGGCCTGCTTCTCACTCTGGGTTCCGTTTGGGTTCCATTTCTCATGCGTTCCCAGAAACACACACGAGATGAAGTTCACGCTCAGGAAGGGCGATCTGTGCCGAGGCACGGGTTCTCTCCAGTGTTGTTCCTTTGCGTCGGGTGGACGGCCCTTAGGACTCCACGCACACGCGGGAGAGCCGACCTAGGTTCCCGAAACAAGAGTTGAGTCGAGGGGTGCCTTCTGCCCATGCTTCTCTCTCCCTCGGAATTCTGCTGGGGCTCACTCCCCGCGTTTGCCCTGAAGCAGAGTTGAAAAGGCTGCCACCCTGTGGAGAGGCATTGAATGAGCTGAAGCCGGGCTTCTTTCCCGGCTTCTTTCTGCCAAATCAGCGTGGAGCCCTTAGCATTCCTAGGCACGCATGGGGCAGTAAGGGTGCGCTTCAGGTAACAAGAGCTGAGTCGAGAGGTGCCTTCTGGCCCGGACTTCTTCTCCCTCGGTTTCACGTGAGGAACCCGTTCCCCAGGCTCTCCCCCCACGGTAGCCTGGAAACTGCTTCCTCCCTCAGAGAGGTGGATGGCAGCTAAAGCACGGTTTCTCTACCGTGTTGTCTCTTCGAGTTCGAACGCTAGCGATTAGGCTTCCATGCGAAAGTGAGGCCGCAGAGCTAGCCTCCTGAAACAGGTGGGGAGTCGTGTGCTGCCTTCGGCCAGGGCCTGAGTCCCACTCGGAAAATGCCTCCGGACTCCCTTGCGGTGCTCTCACGCATTCCCACAGCAAAATGCTTGCACCCTCAGGAACGGCTCTTTTGGCTGAAGCACGGGTTCTCAGCAGAGCTGTTCCTTCGAGTTAGGGGGTTGCCTTCAGGCCTGCACGCACACACGGGGCAACGGTACTAGGCGCGTAAGCAAGAGGTGAGCTGAGAGCTGCCTTCCGCGCCGGCCTTGTTGCTCCCTCGATTTGACGTATGGAACCCGTTCCCCAGGCTCTCAGCTACAGTACACGGTAAACTGCTTCCTCCCACAGACCATGACACAAGTGGGGAGTCGTGCTCTGCTTTCTTCCGGGGCCTGAGTCTCCCACGGAAAATGTTTTGGGACTCCCTTGCCGTTCTCTCACGCAGGCACACAGCAACATGCTTCCAGCCTCGGGAAGGCCTCTTTTCGCTGAAGCAGGAATTCTCTGCAGACTTGTTCCTTCCACTTAGGTGCTTGGCTTTAGGCCTGCTGCAGGCACACACGGGGCAACGGTACCAGCCCCGTAACCCAGGAGGGAGCTGACAGCTGCCTTCTGCACCGGCCTGTTTCTCCATCGAGTTTACGTATGGAACCCGTCCCCAGGCTCTCACCCACAGTGCAGAGTAAACTGCTTCCCCCCACAGACCATGACAACAGTGGGGAGTCGTGCTCGGCCTTCTTCCGGGGCCTGAGTCTCCCGCGGAAAATGGTTGGGGACTCCCTGGCCGTTCTCTCACGCATGCACACAGCAACATGCTTCCAGCCTCGGGAAGGCCTCTTTTCGCGGAAGCAGGAATTCTCCACACACTCGTTCCTTCGACTCAGGGGCTTGGCTTTAGGCCTGCAGGCACACGTACGGGGCAACGGTAACCAGCCTCGTAAACAAGGAGTGAGTTGACAGCTGCCTTCCGCGCCGGCCTGGTTCTGCCTCGATTTTACCTATGGAACCCGCCCCCCAGGCCCTCACCCACACTGCAGCATAAACTGCTTCCTCCCACAGAGAGGTCGGCGGTAGCCAAAGCACGGCTTCTGTACACTGTTGTTTCTTCGAGGTAGAACGCAAGCGATTGGACTTCCGTGCAGAAGTGGGGCCGCAGGGCTAGCTTCCTGAAACAAGTGGGGAGTCGTGTGCTGCCTTCTGCGGCGGCCTGAGGCTCCCACGGAAAATGGTTTGGGACTCCGTTGCAGTGCGCTCACGCATGCGCACAGCAACACGCTTCCAGCCTCAGGAAGGCCTCTTTCCGCTGAAGCAGGAATTCTCTGCAGACTTGTTCCTTCCACTTAGGTGCTTGGCTTTAGGCCTGCTGCAGGCACACACGGGGCAACGGTACCAGCCCCGTAACCCAGGAGGGAGCTGACAGCTGCCTTCTGCACCGGCCTGTTTCTCCATCGAGTTTACGTATGGAACCCGTCCCCAGGCTCTCACCCACAGTGCAGAGTAAACTGCTTCCCCCCACAGACCATGACACCAGTGGGGAGTCGTGCTCGGCCTTCTTCCGGGGCCTGAGTCTCCCACGGAAAATGGTTGGGGACTCCCTTGCCGTTCTCTCACGCATGCACGCAGCAAAATGCTTCCAGCCTCGGGAAGGCCTCTTTTCGCTGAAGCAGGAATTCTCTACACACTTGTCCCTCCCACTTAGGGGCTTGGCTTTAGGCCTGCAGGCACACCCGGGGCAAGGGGACCGGCCTCCTCCACAAGAGGTGAGTTGAGAGCGGCCTTCCGCACCGGCCTGTTTCTCGCTCCATTTCACGGATGGGGCCCTTTCCCCCGTCTCTCCCACACGAGCACTGTGAAATTCCTCTGGCTTCAGGAACGGCAATGTTAACTAAAGCGCAGGAACCCTCTAGCATTGATTCTTGGGGTTAGTAGCCCGGTAACCAGGCATCCAGGCACCCAGGGCAGGGCAGGGCGGATCTCCGAAAACGACAGCGGAGTCGACAGCAGCCTTCCTTACAGGCCTGCTTCTCACTCCGGGTTCCGTTTGGGTTCCATTTCTCATGCGTTCCCAGAAACACACACGAGATGAAGTTCACGCTCAGGAAGGGCGATCTGTGCCGAGGCACGGGTTCTCTCCAGTGTTGTTCCTTTGCGTCGGGTGGACGGCCCTTAGGACTCCACGCACACGCGGGAGAGCCGACCTAGGTTCCCGAAACAAGAGTTGAGTCGAGGGGTGCCTTCTGCCCATGCTTCTCTCTCCCTCGGAATTCTGCTGGGGCTCACTCCCCGCGTTTGCCCTGAAGCAGAGTTGAAAAGGCTGCCACCCTGTGGAGAGGCATTGAATGAGCTGAAGCCGGGCTTCTTTCCCGGCTTCTTTCTGCCAAATCAGCGTGGAGCCCTTAGCATTCCTAGGCACGCATGGGGCAGTAAGGGTGCGCTTCAGGTAACAAGAGCTGAGTCGAGAGGTGCCTTCTGGCCCGGACTTCTTCTCCCTCGGTTTCACGTGAGGAACCCGTTCCCCAGGCTCTCCCCCCACGGTAGCCTGGAAACTGCTTCCTCCCTCAGAGAGGTGGATGGCAGCTAAAGCACGGTTTCTCTACCGTGTTGTCTCTTCGAGTTCGAACGCTAGCGATTAGGCTTCCATGCGAAAGTGAGGCCGCAGAGCTAGCCTCCTGAAACAGGTGGGGAGTCGTGTGCTGCCTTCGGCCAGGGCCTGAGTCCCACTCGGAAAATGCCTCCGGACTCCCTTGCGGTGCTCTCACGCATTCCCACAGCAAAATGCTTGCACCCTCAGGAACGGCTCTTTTGGCTGAAGCACGGGTTCTCAGCAGAGCTGTTCCTTCGAGTTAGGGGGTTGCCTTCAGGCCTGCACGCACACACGGGGCAACGGTACTAGGCGCGTAAGCAAGAGGTGAGCTGAGAGCTGCCTTCCGCGCCGGCCTTGTTGCTCCCTCGATTTGACGTATGGAACCCGTTCCCCAGGCTCTCAGCTACAGTACACGGTAAACTGCTTCCTCCCACAGACCATGACACAAGTGGGGAGTCGTGCTCTGCTTTCTTCCGGGGCCTGAGTCTCCCACGGAAAATGTTTTGGGACTCCCTTGCCGTTCTCTCACGCATGCACACAGCAACATGCTTCCAGCCTCGGGAAGGCCTCTTTTCGCTGAAGCAGGAATTCTCTGCAGACTTGTTCCTTCCACTTAGGTGCTTGGCTTTAGGCCTGCTGCAGGCACACACGGGGCAACGGTACCAGCCCCGTAACCCAGGAGGGAGCTGACAGCTGCCTTCTGCACCGGCCTGTTTCTCCATCGAGTTTACGTATGGAACCCGTCCCCAGGCTCTCACCCACAGTGCAGAGTAAACTGCTTCCCCCCACAGACCATGACACCAGTGGGGAGTCGTGCTCGGCCTTCTTCCGGGGCCTGAGTCTCCCGCGGAAAATGGTTGGGGACTCCCTGGCCGTTCTCTCACGCATGCACACAGCAACATGCTTCCAGCCTCGGGAAGGCCTCTTTTCGCGGAAGCAGGAATTCTCCACACACTCGTTCCTTCGACTCAGGGGCTTGGCTTTAGGCCTGCAGGCACACGTACGGGGCAACGGTAACCAGCCTCGTAAACAAGGAGTGAGTTGACAGCTGCCTTCCGCGCCGGCCTGGTTCTGCCTCGATTTTACCTATGGAACCCGCCCCCCAGGCCCTCACCCACACTGCAGCATAAACTGCTTCCTCCCACAGAGAGGTCGGCGGTAGCCAAAGCACGGCTTCTGTACACTGTTGTTTCTTCGAGGTAGAACGCAAGCGATTGGACTTCCGTGCAGAAGTGGGGCCGCAGGGCTAGCTTCCTGAAACAAGTGGGGAGTCGTGTGCTGCCTTCTGCAGCGGCCTGAGGCTCCCACGGGAAATGGTTTGGGACTCCGTTGCAGTGCGCTCACGCATGCGCACAGCAACACGCTTCCAGCCTCAGGAAGGCCTCTTTCCGCTGAAGCAGGAATTCTCTGCAGACTTGTTCCTTCCACTTAGGTGCTTGGCTTTAGGCCTGCTGCAGGCACACACGGGGCAACGGTACCAGCCCCGTAACCCAGGAGGGAGCTGACAGCTGCCTTCTGCACCGGCCTGTTTCTCCATCGAGTTTACGTATGGAACCCGTCCCCAGGCTCTCACCCACAGTGCAGAGTAAACTGCTTCCCCCCACAGACCATGACACCAGTGGGGAGTCGTGCTCGGCCTTCTTCCGGGGCCTGAGTCTCCCACGGAAAATGGTTGGGGACTCCCTTGCCGTTCTCTCACGCATGCACGCAGCAAAATGCTTCCAGCCTCGGGAAGGCCTCTTTTCGCTGAAGCAGGAATTCTCTACACACTTGTCCCTCCGACTTAGGGGCTTGGCTTTAGGCCTGCAGGCACACCCGGGGCAAGGGGACCGGCCTCCTCCACAAGAGGTGAGTTGAGAGCGGCCTTCCGCACCGGCCTGTTTCTCGCTCCATTTCACGGATGGGGCCCTTTCCCCCGTCTCTCCCACACGAGCACTGTGAAATTCCTCTGGCTTCAGGAACGGCAATGTTAACTAAAGCGCAGGAACCCTCTAGCATTGATTCTTGGGGTTAGTAGCCCGGTAACCAGGCATCCAGGCACCCAGGGCAGGGCAGGGCGGATCTCCGAAAACGACAGCGGAGTCGACAGCAGCCTTCCTTACAGGCCTGCTTCTCACTCCGGGTTCCGTTTGGGTTCCATTTCTCATGCGTTCCCAGAAACACACACGAGATGAAGTTCACGCTCAGGAAGGGCGATCTGTGCCGAGGCACGGGTTCTCTCCAGTGTTGTTCCTTTGCGTCGGGTGGACGGCCCTTAGGACTCCACGCACACGCGGGAGAGCCGACCTAGGTTCCCGAAACAAGAGTTGAGTCGAGGGGTGCCTTCTGCCCATGCTTCTCTCTCCCTCGGAATTCTGCTGGGGCTCACTCCCCGCGTTTGCCCTGAAGCAGAGTTGAAAAGGCTGCCACCCTGTGGAGAGGCATTGAATGAGCTGAAGCCGGGCTTCTTTCCCGGCTTCTTTCTGCCAAATCAGCGTGGAGCCCTTAGCATTCCTAGGCACGCATGGGGCAGTAAGGGTGCGCTTCAGGTAACAAGAGCTGAGTCGAGAGGTGCCTTCTGGCCCGGACTTCTTCTCCCTCGGTTTCACGTGAGGAACCCGTTCCCCAGGCTCTCCCCCCACGGTAGCCTGGAAACTGCTTCCTCCCTCAGAGAGGTGGATGGCAGCTAAAGCACGGTTTCTCTACCGTGTTGTCTCTTCGAGTTCGAACGCTAGCGATTAGGCTTCCATGCGAAAGTGAGGCCGCAGAGCTAGCCTCCTGAAACAGGTGGGGAGTCGTGTGCTGCCTTCGGCCAGGGCCTGAGTCCCACTCGGAAAATGCCTCCGGACTCCCTTGCGGTGCTCTCACGCATTCCCACAGCAAAATGCTTGCACCCTCAGGAACGGCTCTTTTGGCTGAAGCACGGGTTCTCAGCAGAGCTGTTCCTTCGAGTTAGGGGGTTGCCTTCAGGCCTGCACGCACACACGGGGCAACGGTACTAGGCGCGTAAGCAAGAGGTGAGCTGAGAGCTGCCTTCCGCGCCGGCCTTGTTGCTCCCTCGATTTGACGTATGGAACCCGTTCCCCAGGCTCTCAGCTACAGTACACGGTAAACTGCTTCCTCCCACAGACCATGACACAAGTGGGGAGTCGTGCTCTGCTTTCTTCCGGGGCCTGAGTCTCCCACGGAAAATGTTTTGGGACTCCCTTGCCGTTCTCTCACGCATGCACACAGCAACATGCTTCCAGCCTCGGGAAGGCCTCTTTTCGCTGAAGCAGGAATTCTCTGCAGACTTGTTCCTTCCACTTAGGTGCTTGGCTTTAGGCCTGCTGCAGGCACACACGGGGCAACGGTACCAGCCCCGTAACCCAGGAGGGAGCTGACAGCTGCCTTCTGCACCGGCCTGTTTCTCCATCGAGTTTACGTATGGAACCCGTCCCCAGGCTCTCACCCACAGTGCAGAGTGAACTGCTTCCCCCCACAGACCATGACACCAGTGGGGAGTCGTGCTCGGCCTTCTTCCGGGGCCTGAGTCTCCCGCGGAAAATGGTTGGGGACTCCCTGGCCGTTCTCTCACGCATGCACACAGCAACATGCTTCCAGCCTCGGGAAGGCCTCTTTTCGCGGAAGCAGGAATTCTCCACACACTCGTTCCTTCGACTCAGGGGCTTGGCTTTAGGCCTGCAGGCACACGTACGGGGCAACGGTAACCAGCCTCGTAAACAAGGAGTGAGTTGACAGCTGCCTTCCGCGCCGGCCTGGTTCTGCCTCGATTTTACCTATGGAACCCGCCCCCCAGGCCCTCACCCACACTGCAGCATAAACTGCTTCCTCCCACAGAGAGGTCGGCGGTAGCCAAAGCACGGCTTCTGTACACTGTTGTTTCTTCGAGGTAGAACGCAAGCGATTGGACTTCCGTGCAGAAGTGGGGCCGCAGGGCTAGCTTCCTGAAACAAGTGGGGAGTCGTGTGCTGCCTTCTGCAGCGGCCTGAGGCTCCCACGGAAAATGGTTTGGGACTCCGTTGCAGTGCGCTCACGCATGCGCACAGCAACACGCTTCCAGCCTCAGGAAGGCCTCTTTCCGCTGAAGCAGGCCTTGTTCTGCAGTCTTGTTCCTTCTCTGCAGACTTGTTCCTTCCACTTAGGTGCTTGGCTTTAGGCCTGCTGCAGGCACACACGGGGCAACGGTACCAGCCCCGTAACCCAGGAGGGAGCTGACAGCTGCCTTCTGCACCGGCCTGTTTCTCCATCGAGTTTACGTATGGAACCCGTCCCCAGGCTCTCACCCACAGTGCAGAGTAAACTGCTTCCCCCCACAGACCATGACACCAGTGGGGAGTCGTGCTCGGCCTTCTTCCGGGGCCTGAGTCTCCCACGGAAAATGGTTGGGGACTCCCTTGCCGTTCTCTCACGCATGCACGCAGCAAAATGCTTCCAGCCTCGGGAAGGCCTCTTTTCGCTGAAGCAGGAATTCTCTACACACTTGTCCCTCCGACTTAGGGGCTTGGCTTTAGGCCTGCAGGCACACCCGGGGCAAGGGGACCGGCCTCCTCCACAAGAGGTGAGTTGAGAGCGGCCTTCCGCACCGGCCTGTTTCTCGCTCCATTTCACGGATGGGGCCCTTTCCCCCGTCTCTCCCACACGAGCACTGTGAAATTCCTCTGGCTTCAGGAACGGCAATGTTAACTAAAGCGCAGGAACCCTCTAGCATTGATTCTTGGGGTTAGTAGCCCGGTAACCAGGCATCCAGGCACCCAGGGCAGGGCAGGGCGGATCTCCGAAAACGACAGCAGAGTCGACAGCAGCCTTCCTTACAGGCCTGCTTCTCACTCCGGGTTCCGTTTGGGTTCCATTTCTCATGCGTTCCCAGAAACACACACGAGATGAAGTTCACGCTCAGGAAGGGCGATCTGTGCCGAGGCACGGGTTCTCTCCAGTGTTGTTCCTTTGCGTCGGGTGGACGGCCCTTAGGACTCCACGCACACGCGGGAGAGCCGACCTAGGTTCCCGAAACAAGAGTTGAGTCGAGGGGTGCCTTCTGCCCATGCTTCTCTCTCCCTCGGAATTCTGCTGGGGCTCACTCCCCGCGTTTGCCCTGAAGCAGAGTTGAAAAGGCTGCCACCCTGTGGAGAGGCATTGAATGAGCTGAAGCCGGGCTTCTTTCCCGGCTTCTTTCTGCCAAATCAGCGTGGAGCCCTTAGCATTCCTAGGCACGCATGGGGCAGTAAGGGTGCGCTTCAGGTAACAAGAGCTGAGTCGAGAGGTGCCTTCTGGCCCGGACTTCTTCTCCCTCGGTTTCACGTGAGGAACCCGTTCCCCAGGCTCTCCCCCCACGGTAGCCTGGAAACTGCTTCCTCCCTCAGAGAGGTGGATGGCAGCTAAAGCACGGTTTCTCTACCGTGTTGTCTCTTCGAGTTCGAACGCTAGCGATTAGGCTTCCATGCGAAAGTGAGGCCGCAGAGCTAGCCTCCTGAAACAGGTGGGGAGTCGTGTGCTGCCTTCGGCCAGGGCCTGAGTCCCACTCGGAAAATGCCTCCGGACTCCCTTGCGGTGCTCTCACGCATTCCCACAGCAAAATGCTTGCACCCTCAGGAACGGCTCTTTTGGCTGAAGCACGGGTTCTCAGCAGAGCTGTTCCTTCGAGTTAGGGGGTTGCCTTCAGGCCTGCACGCACACACGGGGCAACGGTACTAGGCGCGTAAGCAAGAGGTGAGCTGAGAGCTGCCTTCCGCGCCGGCCTTGTTGCTCCCTCGATTTGACGTATGGAACCCGTTCCCCAGGCTCTCAGCTACAGTACACGGTAAACTGCTTCCTCCCACAGACCATGACACAAGTGGGGAGTCGTGCTCTGCTTTCTTCCGGGGCCTGAGTCTCCCACGGAAAATGTTTTGGGACTCCCTTGCCGTTCTCTCACGCATGCACACAGCAACATGCTTCCAGCCTCGGGAAGGCCTCTTTTCGCTGAAGCAGGAATTCTCTGCAGACTTGTTCCTTCCACTTAGGTGCTTGGCTTTAGGCCTGCTGCAGGCACACACGGGGCAACGGTACCAGCCCCGTAACCCAGGAGGGAGCTGACAGCTGCCTTCTGCACCGGCCTGTTTCTCCATCGAGTTTACGTATGGAACCCGTCCCCAGGCTCTCACCCACAGTGCAGAGTGAACTGCTTCCCCCCACAGACCATGACACCAGTGGGGAGTCGTGCTCGGCCTTCTTCCGGGGCCTGAGTCTCCCGCGGAAAATGGTTGGGGACTCCCTGGCCGTTCTCTCACGCATGCACACAGCAACATGCTTCCAGCCTCGGGAAGGCCTCTTTTCGCGGAAGCAGGAATTCTCCACACACTCGTTCCTTCGACTCAGGGGCTTGGCTTTAGGCCTGCAGGCACACGTACGGGGCAACGGTAACCAGCCTCGTAAACAAGGAGTGAGTTGACAGCTGCCTTCCGCGCCGGCCTGGTTCTGCCTCGATTTTACCTATGGAACCCGCCCCCCAGGCCCTCACCCACACTGCAGCATAAACTGCTTCCTCCCACAGAGAGGTCGGCGGTAGCCAAAGCACGGCTTCTGTACACTGTTGTTTCTTCGAGGTAGAACGCAAGCGATTGGACTTCCGTGCAGAAGTGGGGCCGCAGGGCTAGCTTCCTGAAACAAGTGGGGAGTCGTGTGCTGCCTTCTGCAGCGGCCTGAGGCTCCCACGGAAAATGGTTTGGGACTCCGTTGCAGTGCGCTCACGCATGCGCACAGCAACACGCTTCCAGCCTCAGGAAGGCCTCTTTCCGCTGAAGCAGGAATTCTCTGCAGACTTGTTCCTTCCACTTAGGTGCTTGGCTTTAGGCCTGCTGCAGGCACACACGGGGCAACGGTACCAGCCCCGTAACCCAGGAGGGAGCTGACAGCTGCCTTCTGCACCGGCCTGTTTCTCCATCGAGTTTACGTATGGAACCCGTCCCCAGGCTCTCACCCACAGTGCAGAGTAAACTGCTTCCCCCCACAGACCATGACACCAGTGGGGAGTCGTGCTCGGCCTTCTTCCGGGGCCTGAGTCTCCCACGGAAAATGGTTGGGGACTCCCTTGCCGTTCTCTCACGCATGCACGCAGCAAAATGCTTCCAGCCTCGGGAAGGCCTCTTTTCGCTGAAGCAGGAATTCTCTACACACTTGTCCCTCCGACTTAGGGGCTTGGCTTTAGGCCTGCAGGCACACCCGGGGCAAGGGGACCGGCCTCCTCCACAAGAGGTGAGTTGAGAGCGGCCTTCCGCACCGGCCTGTTTCTCGCTCCATTTCACGGATGGGGCCCTTTCCCCCGTCTCTCCCACACGAGCACTGTGAAATTCCTCTGGCTTCAGGAACGGCAATGTTAACTAAAGCGCAGGAACCCTCTAGCATTGATTCTTGGGGTTAGTAGCCCGGTAACCAGGCATCCAGGCACCCAGGGCAGGGCAGGGCGGATCTCCGAAAACGACAGCGGAGTCGACAGCAGCCTTCCTTACAGGCCTGCTTCTCACTCCGGGTTCCGTTTGGGTTCCATTTCTCATGCGTTCCCAGAAACACACACGAGATGAAGTTCACGCTCAGGAAGGGCGATCTGTGCCGAGGCACGGGTTCTCTCCAGTGTTGTTCCTTTGCGTCGGGTGGACGGCCCTTAGGACTCCACGCACACGCGGGAGAGCCGACCTAGGTTCCCGAAACAAGAGTTGAGTCGAGGGGTGCCTTCTGCCCATGCTTCTCTCTCCCTCGGAATTCTGCTGGGGCTCACTCCCCGCGTTTGCCCTGAAGCAGAGTTGAAAAGGCTGCCACCCTGTGGAGAGGCATTGAATGAGCTGAAGCCGGGCTTCTTTCCCGGCTTCTTTCTGCCAAATCAGCGTGGAGCCCTTAGCATTCCTAGGCACGCATGGGGCAGTAAGGGTGCGCTTCAGGTAACAAGAGCTGAGTCGAGAGGTGCCTTCTGGCCCGGACTTCTTCTCCCTCGGTTTCACGTGAGGAACCCGTTCCCCAGGCTCTCCCCCCACGGTAGCCTGGAAACTGCTTCCTCCCTCAGAGAGGTGGATGGCAGCTAAAGCACGGTTTCTCTACCGTGTTGTCTCTTCGAGTTCGAACGCTAGCGATTAGGCTTCCATGCGAAAGTGAGGCCGCAGAGCTAGCCTCCTGAAACAGGTGGGGAGTCGTGTGCTGCCTTCGGCCAGGGCCTGAGTCCCACTCGGAAAATGCCTCCGGACTCCCTTGCGGTGCTCTCACGCATTCCCACAGCAAAATGCTTGCACCCTCAGGAACGGCTCTTTTGGCTGAAGCACGGGTTCTCAGCAGAGCTGTTCCTTCGAGTTAGGGGGTTGCCTTCAGGCCTGCACGCACACACGGGGCAACGGTACTAGGCGCGTAAGCAAGAGGTGAGCTGAGAGCTGCCTTCCGCGCCGGCCTTGTTGCTCCCTCGATTTGACGTATGGAACCCGTTCCCCAGGCTCTCAGCTACAGTACACGGTAAACTGCTTCCTCCCACAGACCATGACACAAGTGGGGAGTCGTGCTCTGCTTTCTTCCGGGGCCTGAGTCTCCCACGGAAAATGTTTTGGGACTCCCTTGCCGTTCTCTCACGCATGCACACAGCAACATGCTTCCAGCCTCGGGAAGGCCTCTTTTCGCGGAAGCAGGAATTCTCCACACACTCGTTCCTTCGACTCAGGGGCTTGGCTTTAGGCCTGCAGGCACACGTACGGGGCAACGGTAACCAGCCTCGTAAACAAGGAGTGAGTTGACAGCTGCCTTCCGCGCCGGCCTGGTTCTGCCTCGATTTTACCTATGGAACCCGCCCCCCAGGCCCTCACCCACACTGCAGCATAAACTGCTTCCTCCCACAGAGAGGTCGGCGGTAGCCAAAGCACGGCTTCTGTACACTGTTGTTTCTTCGAGGTAGAACGCAAGCGATTGGACTTCCGTGCAGAAGTGGGGCCGCAGGGCTAGCTTCCTGAAACAAGTGGGGAGTCGTGTGCTGCCTTCTGCGGCGGCCTGAGGCTCCCACGGAAAATGGTTTGGGACTCCGTTGCAGTGCGCTCACGCATGCGCACAGCAACACGCTTCCAGCCTCAGGAAGGCCTCTTTCCGCTGAAGCAGGAATTCTCTGCAGACTTGTTCCTTCCACTTAGGTGCTTGGCTTTAGGCCTGCTGCAGGCACACACGGGGCAACGGTACCAGCCCCGTAACCCAGGAGGGAGCTGACAGCTGCCTTCTGCACCGGCCTGTTTCTCCATCGAGTTTACGTATGGAACCCGTCCCCAGGCTCTCACCCACAGTGCAGAGTAAACTGCTTCCCCCCACAGACCATGACACCAGTGGGGAGTCGTGCTCGGCCTTCTTCCGGGGCCTGAGTCTCCCACGGAAAATGGTTGGGGACTCCCTTGCCGTTCTCTCACGCATGCACGCAGCAAAATGCTTCCAGCCTCGGGAAGGCCTCTTTTCGCTGAAGCAGGAATTCTCTACACACTTGTCCCTCCCACTTAGGGGCTTGGCTTTAGGCCTGCAGGCACACCCGGGGCAAGGGGACCGGCCTCCTCCACAAGAGGTGAGTTGAGAGCGGCCTTCCGCACCGGCCTGTTTCTCGCTCCATTTCACGGATGGGGCCCTTTCCCCCGTCTCTCCCACACGAGCACTGTGAAATTCCTCTGGCTTCAGGAACGGCAATGTTAACTAAAGCGCAGGAACCCTCTAGCATTGATTCTTGGGGTTAGTAGCCCGGTAACCAGGCATCCAGGCACCCAGGGCAGGGCAGGGCGGATCTCCGAAAACGACAGCGGAGTCGACAGCAGCCTTCCTTACAGGCCTGCTTCTCACTCCGGGTTCCGTTTGGGTTCCATTTCTCATGCGTTCCCAGAAACACACACGAGATGAAGTTCACGCTCAGGAAGGGCGATCTGTGCCGAGGCACGGGTTCTCTCCAGTGTTGTTCCTTTGCGTCGGGTGGACGGCCCTTAGGACTCCACGCACACGCGGGAGAGCCGACCTAGGTTCCCGAAACAAGAGTTGAGTCGAGGGGTGCCTTCTGCCCATGCTTCTCTCTCCCTCGGAATTCTGCTGGGGCTCACTCCCCGCGTTTGCCCTGAAGCAGAGTTGAAAAGGCTGCCACCCTGTGGAGAGGCATTGAATGAGCTGAAGCCGGGCTTCTTTCCCGGCTTCTTTCTGCCAAATCAGCGTGGAGCCCTTAGCATTCCTAGGCACGCATGGGGCAGTAAGGGTGCGCTTCAGGTAACAAGAGCTGAGTCGAGAGGTGCCTTCTGGCCCGGACTTCTTCTCCCTCGGTTTCACGTGAGGAACCCGTTCCCCAGGCTCTCCCCCCACGGTAGCCTGGAAACTGCTTCCTCCCTCAGAGAGGTGGATGGCAGCTAAAGCACGGTTTCTCTACCGTGTTGTCTCTTCGAGTTCGAACGCTAGCGATTAGGCTTCCATGCGAAAGTGAGGCCGCAGAGCTAGCCTCCTGAAACAGGTGGGGAGTCGTGTGCTGCCTTCGGCCAGGGCCTGAGTCCCACTCGGAAAATGCCTCCGGACTCCCTTGCGGTGCTCTCACGCATTCCCACAGCAAAATGCTTGCACCCTCAGGAACGGCTCTTTTGGCTGAAGCACGGGTTCTCAGCAGAGCTGTTCCTTCGAGTTAGGGGGTTGCCTTCAGGCCTGCACGCACACACGGGGCAACGGTACTAGGCGCGTAAGCAAGAGGTGAGCTGAGAGCTGCCTTCCGCGCCGGCCTTGTTGCTCCCTCGATTTGACGTATGGAACCCGTTCCCCAGGCTCTCAGCTACAGTACACGGTAAACTGCTTCCTCCCACAGACCATGACACAAGTGGGGAGTCGTGCTCTGCTTTCTTCCGGGGCCTGAGTCTCCCACGGAAAATGTTTTGGGACTCCCTTGCCGTTCTCTCACGCATGCACACAGCAACATGCTTCCAGCCTCGGGAAGGCCTCTTTTCGCTGAAGCAGGAATTCTCTGCAGACTTGTTCCTTCCACTTAGGTGCTTGGCTTTAGGCCTGCTGCAGGCACACACGGGGCAACGGTACCAGCCCCGTAACCCAGGAGGGAGCTGACAGCTGCCTTCTGCACCGGCCTGTTTCTCCATCGAGTTTACGTATGGAACCCGTCCCCAGGCTCTCACCCACAGTGCAGAGTGAACTGCTTCCCCCCACAGACCATGACACCAGTGGGGAGTCGTGCTCGGCCTTCTTCCGGGGCCTGAGTCTCCCGCGGAAAATGGTTGGGGACTCCCTGGCCGTTCTCTCACGCATGCACACAGCAACATGCTTCCAGCCTCGGGAAGGCCTCTTTTCGCGGAAGCAGGAATTCTCCACACACTCGTTCCTTCGACTCAGGGGCTTGGCTTTAGGCCTGCAGGCACACGTACGGGGCAACGGTAACCAGCCTCGTAAACAAGGAGTGAGTTGACAGCTGCCTTCCGCGCCGGCCTGGTTCTGCCTCGATTTTACCTATGGAACCCGCCCCCCAGGCCCTCACCCACACTGCAGCATAAACTGCTTCCTCCCACAGAGAGGTCGGCGGTAGCCAAAGCACGGCTTCTGTACACTGTTGTTTCTTCGAGGTAGAACGCAAGCGATTGGACTTCCGTGCAGAAGTGGGGCCGCAGGGCTAGCTTCCTGAAACAAGTGGGGAGTCGTGTGCTGCCTTCTGCGGCGGCCTGAGGCTCCCACGGAAAATGGTTTGGGACTCCGTTGCAGTGCGCTCACGCATGCGCACAGCAACACGCTTCCAGCCTCAGGAAGGCCTCTTTCCGCTGAAGCAGGAATTCTCTGCAGACTTGTTCCTTCCACTTAGGTGCTTGGCTTTAGGCCTGCTGCAGGCACACACGGGGCAACGGTACCAGCCCCGTAACCCAGGAGGGAGCTGACAGCTGCCTTCTGCACCGGCCTGTTTCTCCATCGAGTTTACGTATGGAACCCGTCCCCAGGCTCTCACCCACAGTGCAGAGTAAACTGCTTCCCCCCACAGACCATGACACCAGTGGGGAGTCGTGCTCGGCCTTCTTCCGGGGCCTGAGTCTCCCACGGAAAATGGTTGGGGACTCCCTTGCCGTTCTCTCACGCATGCACGCAGCAAAATGCTTCCAGCCTCGGGAAGGCCTCTTTTCGCTGAAGCAGGAATTCTCTACACACTTGTCCCTCCCACTTAGGGGCTTGGCTTTAGGCCTGCAGGCACACCCGGGGCAAGGGGACCGGCCTCCTCCACAAGAGGTGAGTTGAGAGCGGCCTTCCGCACCGGCCTGTTTCTCGCTCCATTTCACGGATGGGGCCCTTTCCCCCGTCTCTCCCACACGAGCACTGTGAAATTCCTCTGGCTTCAGGAACGGCAATGTTAACTAAAGCGCAGGAACCCTCTAGCATTGATTCTTGGGGTTAGTAGCCCGGTAACCAGGCATCCAGGCACCCAGGGCAGGGCAGGGCGGATCTCCGAAAACGACAGCGGAGTCGACAGCAGCCTTCCTTACAGGCCTGCTTCTCACTCCGGGTTCCGTTTGGGTTCCATTTCTCATGCGTTCCCAGAAACACACACGAGATGAAGTTCACGCTCAGGAAGGGCGATCTGTGCCGAGGCACGGGTTCTCTCCAGTGTTGTTCCTTTGCGTCGGGTGGACGGCCCTTAGGACTCCACGCACACGCGGGAGAGCCGACCTAGGTTCCCGAAACAAGAGTTGAGTCGAGGGGTGCCTTCTGCCCATGCTTCTCTCTCCCTCGGAATTCTGCTGGGGCTCACTCCCCGCGTTTGCCCTGAAGCAGAGTTGAAAAGGCTGCCACCCTGTGGAGAGGCATTGAATGAGCTGAAGCCGGGCTTCTTTCCCGGCTTCTTTCTGCCAAATCAGCGTGGAGCCCTTAGCATTCCTAGGCACGCATGGGGCAGTAAGGGTGCGCTTCAGGTAACAAGAGCTGAGTCGAGAGGTGCCTTCTGGCCCGGACTTCTTCTCCCTCGGTTTCACGTGAGGAACCCGTTCCCCAGGCTCTCCCCCCACGGTAGCCTGGAAACTGCTTCCTCCCTCAGAGAGGTGGATGGCAGCTAAAGCACGGTTTCTCTACCGTGTTGTCTCTTCGAGTTCGAACGCTAGCGATTAGGCTTCCATGCGAAAGTGAGGCCGCAGAGCTAGCCTCCTGAAACAGGTGGGGAGTCGTGTGCTGCCTTCGGCCAGGGCCTGAGTCCCACTCGGAAAATGCCTCCGGACTCCCTTGCGGTGCTCTCACGCATTCCCACAGCAAAATGCTTGCACCCTCAGGAACGGCTCTTTTGGCTGAAGCACGGGTTCTCAGCAGAGCTGTTCCTTCGAGTTAGGGGGTTGCCTTCAGGCCTGCACGCACACACGGGGCAACGGTACTAGGCGCGTAAGCAAGAGGTGAGCTGAGAGCTGCCTTCCGCGCCGGCCTTGTTGCTCCCTCGATTTGACGTATGGAACCCGTTCCCCAGGCTCTCAGCTACAGTACACGGTAAACTGCTTCCTCCCACAGACCATGACACAAGTGGGGAGTCGTGCTCTGCTTTCTTCCGGGGCCTGAGTCTCCCACGGAAAATGTTTTGGGACTCCCTTGCCGTTCTCTCACGCATGCACACAGCAACATGCTTCCAGCCTCGGGAAGGCCTCTTTTCGCTGAAGCAGGAATTCTCTGCAGACTTGTTCCTTCCACTTAGGTGCTTGGCTTTAGGCCTGCTGCAGGCACACACGGGGCAACGGTACCAGCCCCGTAACCCAGGAGGGAGCTGACAGCTGCCTTCTGCACCGGCCTGTTTCTCCATCGAGTTTACGTATGGAACCCGTCCCCAGGCTCTCACCCACAGTGCAGAGTGAACTGCTTCCCCCCACAGACCATGACACCAGTGGGGAGTCGTGCTCGGCCTTCTTCCGGGGCCTGAGTCTCCCGCGGAAAATGGTTGGGGACTCCCTGGCCGTTCTCTCACGCATGCACACAGCAACATGCTTCCAGCCTCGGGAAGGCCTCTTTTCGCGGAAGCAGGAATTCTCCACACACTCGTTCCTTCGACTCAGGGGCTTGGCTTTAGGCCTGCAGGCACACGTACGGGGCAACGGTAACCAGCCTCGTAAACAAGGAGTGAGTTGACAGCTGCCTTCCGCGCCGGCCTGGTTCTGCCTCGATTTTACCTATGGAACCCGCCCCCCAGGCCCTCACCCACACTGCAGCATAAACTGCTTCCTCCCACAGAGAGGTCGGCGGTAGCCAAAGCACGGCTTCTGTACACTGTTGTTTCTTCGAGGTAGAACGCAAGCGATTGGACTTCCGTGCAGAAGTGGGGCCGCAGGGCTAGCTTCCTGAAACAAGTGGGGAGTCGTGTGCTGCCTTCTGCGGCGGCCTGAGGCTCCCACGGAAAATGGTTTGGGACTCCGTTGCAGTGCGCTCACGCATGCGCACAGCAACACGCTTCCAGCCTCAGGAAGGCCTCTTTCCGCTGAAGCAGGAATTCTCTGCAGACTTGTTCCTTCCACTTAGGTGCTTGGCTTTAGGCCTGCTGCAGGCACACACGGGGCAACGGTACCAGCCCCGTAACCCAGGAGGGAGCTGACAGCTGCCTTCTGCACCGGCCTGTTTCTCCATCGAGTTTACGTATGGAACCCGTCCCCAGGCTCTCACCCACAGTGCAGAGTAAACTGCTTCCCCCCACAGACCATGACACCAGTGGGGAGTCGTGCTCGGCCTTCTTCCGGGGCCTGAGTCTCCCACGGAAAATGGTTGGGGACTCCCTTGCCGTTCTCTCACGCATGCACGCAGCAAAATGCTTCCAGCCTCGGGAAGGCCTCTTTTCGCTGAAGCAGGAATTCTCTACACACTTGTCCCTCCGACTTAGGGGCTTGGCTTTAGGCCTGCAGGCACACCCGGGGCAAGGGGACCGGCCTCCTCCACAAGAGGTGAGTTGAGAGCGGCCTTCCGCACCGGCCTGTTTCTCGCTCCATTTCACGGATGGGGCCCTTTCCCCCGTCTCTCCCACACGAGCACTGTGAAATTCCTCTGGCTTCAGGAACGGCAATGTTAACTAAAGCGCAGGAACCCTCTAGCATTGATTCTTGGGGTTAGTAGCCCGGTAACCAGGCATCCAGGCACCCAGGGCAGGGCAGGGCGGATCTCCGAAAACGACAGCGGAGTCGACAGCAGCCTTCCTTACAGGCCTGCTTCTCACTCCGGGTTCCGTTTGGGTTCCATTTCTCATGCGTTCCCAGAAACACACACGAGATGAAGTTCACGCTCAGGAAGGGCGATCTGTGCCGAGGCACGGGTTCTCTCCAGTGTTGTTCCTTTGCGTCGGGTGGACGGCCCTTAGGACTCCACGCACACGCGGGAGAGCCGACCTAGGTTCCCGAAACAAGAGTTGAGTCGAGGGGTGCCTTCTGCCCATGCTTCTCTCTCCCTCGGAATTCTGCTGGGGCTCACTCCCCGCGTTTGCCCTGAAGCAGAGTTGAAAAGGCTGCCACCCTGTGGAGAGGCATTGAATGAGCTGAAGCCGGGCTTCTTTCCCGGCTTCTTTCTGCCAAATCAGCGTGGAGCCCTTAGCATTCCTAGGCACGCATGGGGCAGTAAGGGTGCGCTTCAGGTAACAAGAGCTGAGTCGAGAGGTGCCTTCTGGCCCGGACTTCTTCTCCCTCGGTTTCACGTGAGGAACCCGTTCCCCAGGCTCTCCCCCCACGGTAGCCTGGAAACTGCTTCCTCCCTCAGAGAGGTGGATGGCAGCTAAAGCACGGTTTCTCTACCGTGTTGTCTCTTCGAGTTCGAACGCTAGCGATTAGGCTTCCATGCGAAAGTGAGGCCGCAGAGCTAGCCTCCTGAAACAGGTGGGGAGTCGTGTGCTGCCTTCGGCCAGGGCCTGAGTCCCACTCGGAAAATGCCTCCGGACTCCCTTGCGGTGCTCTCACGCATTCCCACAGCAAAATGCTTGCACCCTCAGGAACGGCTCTTTTGGCTGAAGCACGGGTTCTCAGCAGAGCTGTTCCTTCGAGTTAGGGGGTTGCCTTCAGGCCTGCACGCACACACGGGGCAACGGTACTAGGCGCGTAAGCAAGAGGTGAGCTGAGAGCTGCCTTCCGCGCCGGCCTTGTTGCTCCCTCGATTTGACGTATGGAACCCGTTCCCCAGGCTCTCAGCTACAGTACACGGTAAACTGCTTCCTCCCACAGACCATGACACAAGTGGGGAGTCGTGCTCTGCTTTCTTCCGGGGCCTGAGTCTCCCACGGAAAATGTTTTGGGACTCCCTTGCCGTTCTCTCACGCATGCACACAGCAACATGCTTCCAGCCTCGGGAAGGCCTCTTTTCGCGGAAGCAGGAATTCTCCACACACTCGTTCCTTCGACTCAGGGGCTTGGCTTTAGGCCTGCAGGCACACGTACGGGGCAACGGTAACCAGCCTCGTAAACAAGGAGTGAGTTGACAGCTGCCTTCCGCGCCGGCCTGGTTCTGCCTCGATTTTACCTATGGAACCCGCCCCCCAGGCCCTCACCCACACTGCAGCATAAACTGCTTCCTCCCACAGAGAGGTCGGCGGTAGCCAAAGCACGGCTTCTGTACACTGTTGTTTCTTCGAGGTAGAACGCAAGCGATTGGACTTCCGTGCAGAAGTGGGGCCGCAGGGCTAGCTTCCTGAAACAAGTGGGGAGTCGTGTGCTGCCTTCTGCAGCGGCCTGAGGCTCCCACGGAAAATGGTTTGGGACTCCGTTGCAGTGCGCTCACGCATGCGCACAGCAACACGCTTCCAGCCTCAGGAAGGCCTCTTTCCGCTGAAGCAGGAATTCTCTGCAGACTTGTTCCTTCCACTTAGGTGCTTGGCTTTAGGCCTGCTGCAGGCACACACGGGGCAACGGTACCAGCCCCGTAACCCAGGAGGGAGCTGACAGCTGCCTTCTGCACCGGCCTGTTTCTCCATCGAGTTTACGTATGGAACCCGTCCCCAGGCTCTCACCCACAGTGCAGAGTAAACTGCTTCCCCCCACAGACCATGACACCAGTGGGGAGTCGTGCTCGGCCTTCTTCCGGGGCCTGAGTCTCCCACGGAAAATGGTTGGGGACTCCCTTGCCGTTCTCTCACGCATGCACGCAGCAAAATGCTTCCAGCCTCGGGAAGGCCTCTTTTCGCTGAAGCAGGAATTCTCTACACACTTGTCCCTCCGACTTAGGGGCTTGGCTTTAGGCCTGCAGGCACACCCGGGGCAAGGGGACCGGCCTCCTCCACAAGAGGTGAGTTGAGAGCGGCCTTCCGCACCGGCCTGTTTCTCGCTCCATTTCACGGATGGGGCCCTTTCCCCCGTCTCTCCCACACGAGCACTGTGAAATTCCTCTGGCTTCAGGAACGGCAATGTTAACTAAAGCGCAGGAACCCTCTAGCATTGATTCTTGGGGTTAGTAGCCCGGTAACCAGGCATCCAGGCACCCAGGGCAGGGCAGGGCGGATCTCCGAAAACGACAGCGGAGTCGACAGCAGCCTTCCTTACAGGCCTGCTTCTCACTCCGGGTTCCGTTTGGGTTCCATTTCTCATGCGTTCCCAGAAACACACACGAGATGAAGTTCACGCTCAGGAAGGGCGATCTGTGCCGAGGCACGGGTTCTCTCCAGTGTTGTTCCTTTGCGTCGGGTGGACGGCCCTTAGGACTCCACGCACACGCGGGAGAGCCGACCTAGGTTCCCGAAACAAGAGTTGAGTCGAGGGGTGCCTTCTGCCCATGCTTCTCTCTCCCTCGGAATTCTGCTGGGGCTCACTCCCCGCGTTTGCCCTGAAGCAGAGTTGAAAAGGCTGCCACCCTGTGGAGAGGCATTGAATGAGCTGAAGCCGGGCTTCTTTCCCGGCTTCTTTCTGCCAAATCAGCGTGGAGCCCTTAGCATTCCTAGGCACGCATGGGGCAGTAAGGGTGCGCTTCAGGTAACAAGAGCTGAGTCGAGAGGTGCCTTCTGGCCCGGACTTCTTCTCCCTCGGTTTCACGTGAGGAACCCGTTCCCCAGGCTCTCCCCCCACGGTAGCCTGGAAACTGCTTCCTCCCTCAGAGAGGTGGATGGCAGCTAAAGCACGGTTTCTCTACCGTGTTGTCTCTTCGAGTTCGAACGCTAGCGATTAGGCTTCCATGCGAAAGTGAGGCCGCAGAGCTAGCCTCCTGAAACAGGTGGGGAGTCGTGTGCTGCCTTCGGCCAGGGCCTGAGTCCCACTCGGAAAATGCCTCCGGACTCCCTTGCGGTGCTCTCACGCATTCCCACAGCAAAATGCTTGCACCCTCAGGAACGGCTCTTTTGGCTGAAGCACGGGTTCTCAGCAGAGCTGTTCCTTCGAGTTAGGGGGTTGCCTTCAGGCCTGCACGCACACACGGGGCAACGGTACTAGGCGCGTAAGCAAGAGGTGAGCTGAGAGCTGCCTTCCGCGCCGGCCTTGTTGCTCCCTCGATTTGACGTATGGAACCCGTTCCCCAGGCTCTCAGCTACAGTACACGGTAAACTGCTTCCTCCCACAGACCATGACACAAGTGGGGAGTCGTGCTCTGCTTTCTTCCGGGGCCTGAGTCTCCCACGGAAAATGTTTTGGGACTCCCTTGCCGTTCTCTCACGCATGCACACAGCAACATGCTTCCAGCCTCGGGAAGGCCTCTTTTCGCTGAAGCAGGAATTCTCTGCAGACTTGTTCCTTCCACTTAGGTGCTTGGCTTTAGGCCTGCTGCAGGCACACACGGGGCAACGGTACCAGCCCCGTAACCCAGGAGGGAGCTGACAGCTGCCTTCTGCACCGGCCTGTTTCTCCATCGAGTTTACGTATGGAACCCGTCCCCAGGCTCTCACCCACAGTGCAGAGTGAACTGCTTCCCCCCACAGACCATGACACCAGTGGGGAGTCGTGCTCGGCCTTCTTCCGGGGCCTGAGTCTCCCGCGGAAAATGGTTGGGGACTCCCTGGCCGTTCTCTCACGCATGCACACAGCAACATGCTTCCAGCCTCGGGAAGGCCTCTTTTCGCGGAAGCAGGAATTCTCCACACACTCGTTCCTTCGACTCAGGGGCTTGGCTTTAGGCCTGCAGGCACACGTACGGGGCAACGGTAACCAGCCTCGTAAACAAGGAGTGAGTTGACAGCTGCCTTCCGCGCCGGCCTGGTTCTGCCTCGATTTTACCTATGGAACCCGCCCCCCAGGCCCTCACCCACACTGCAGCATAAACTGCTTCCTCCCACAGAGAGGTCGGCGGTAGCCAAAGCACGGCTTCTGTACACTGTTGTTTCTTCGAGGTAGAACGCAAGCGATTGGACTTCCGTGCAGAAGTGGGGCCGCAGGGCTAGCTTCCTGAAACAAGTGGGGAGTCGTGTGCTGCCTTCTGCAGCGGCCTGAGGCTCCCACGGAAAATGGTTTGGGACTCCGTTGCAGTGCGCTCACGCATGCGCACAGCAACACGCTTCCAGCCTCAGGAAGGCCTCTTTCCGCTGAAGCAGGCCTTGTTCTGCAGTCTTGTTCCTTCTCTGCAGACTTGTTCCTTCCACTTAGGTGCTTGGCTTTAGGCCTGCTGCAGGCACACACGGGGCAACGGTACCAGCCCCGTAACCCAGGAGGGAGCTGACAGCTGCCTTCTGCACCGGCCTGTTTCTCCATCGAGTTTACGTATGGAACCCGTCCCCAGGCTCTCACCCACAGTGCAGAGTAAACTGCTTCCCCCCACAGACCATGACACCAGTGGGGAGTCGTGCTCGGCCTTCTTCCGGGGCCTGAGTCTCCCACGGAAAATGGTTGGGGACTCCCTTGCCGTTCTCTCACGCATGCACGCAGCAAAATGCTTCCAGCCTCGGGAAGGCCTCTTTTCGCTGAAGCAGGAATTCTCTACACACTTGTCCCTCCGACTTAGGGGCTTGGCTTTAGGCCTGCAGGCACACCCGGGGCAAGGGGACCGGCCTCCTCCACAAGAGGTGAGTTGAGAGCGGCCTTCCGCACCGGCCTGTTTCTCGCTCCATTTCACGGATGGGGCCCTTTCCCCCGTCTCTCCCACACGAGCACTGTGAAATTCCTCTGGCTTCAGGAACGGCAATGTTAACTAAAGCGCAGGAACCCTCTAGCATTGATTCTTGGGGTTAGTAGCCCGGTAACCAGGCATCCAGGCACCCAGGGCAGGGCAGGGCGGATCTCCGAAAACGACAGCGGAGTCGACAGCAGCCTTCCTTACAGGCCTGCTTCTCACTCCGGGTTCCGTTTGGGTTCCATTTCTCATGCGTTCCCAGAAACACACACGAGATGAAGTTCACGCTCAGGAAGGGCGATCTGTGCCGAGGCACGGGTTCTCTCCAGTGTTGTTCCTTTGC
>NW_026991972.1:20000-42500 GCF_029215605.1 Mirounga angustirostris | reverse complement strand
CCCCTTTTGCCACCAGAAAGCTTTTCCACTCCTCCGCCTGGCCTGCGTTTGCTTGGCGTCTCTGCCAGACCCAGGCGGTGGTGGCCGACCGCAGACTCTCTTGCCCTCAAGAAATGATTCCCGCTCTCATGTGGGTGATCTTTTATCTCCACAGAGGTGATTAGTTTGGGGAACAAATAAAAGCACTCAGAATAAAAACCATGCCCAGTATCATGCACGCCCTCCTCCCCCTCCCCCCCTCCCCCTCCCCCTCCCCCCTCCCCCTTCCCCTTCCCCCCCTCCCCCCTTCCCCTCCCCCCTTGGCCCCCTTCCCCCTTCCCCCTTCCCCCTTCCCCTCCCCCCTTCCCCCTTCCCCTCCTCCCTTCCCCTCCTCCCTTCCCCTCCCCCCTTCCCCTCCTCCCTTCCCCTCCCCCCTTCCCCTCCTCCCTTCCCCTCCCCCCTTGGCCCCCTTCCCCTCCCCCTTCCCCCTTCTCCCTTCCCCTCCCCCCTTGGCCCCCTTCCCCTCCCCCTTCCCCCTTCCCCCTTCCCCCTTCCCCCTTCCCCCTTCTCCCTTCCCCTCCCCCCTTGGCCCCCTTCCCCTCCTCCCTTCCCCTCCTCCCTTCCCCTCCCCTCGTGGCCCCCTTCCCCTCCCCCCCCTTTGATGTCTACATGAACCGACAGACTGCATGCATGGCATGTATAGATGGATGGATGGATCGATGGATCGATGGATCGATGGATCGATCGATCCATGGATCGAACGGTGAAGAGAGCCAGGGTGAGGGTGAGGGTGAGGGTGAGGGTGAGGGTGAGGGTGAGGGTGAGGGTCCCGTCCGTCCCTCCCTCCTTCCCTATGTCCATCACATTGTTTCGTCACAGATTTTCGAAGTGGAGATACAATTCGCATGCCATATTTCGCATACTCTTAAAAGTGGGCCATTGGGTGGCCTTTTTTTCTTTTTTTTTAAGGTGGCTCACAAAGCTGCACAACCTTCACTGCAATTTCCAGAACATTTCCATCACCGCCAAAAGAAATAAACACCTCTACTACCCCTCCCCCCTTCCTGTCCGCGCCTCGCCCCCACCCGCCGTCACCGTCGCCCTCGCCGTCACCGTCGCCCTCGCCCTCACCCGGGCTCTCTTCACTGTTCTCCCCCAACAGGGAGTAGAAAGGGAAGTTAGAGGGAACATTCTTCCTCCCCTACACCTGCTGAACGCACATGGACACACACCGCAACCCTCCCCGCCAGGCGCGCGCACCCACCCACCCCCGCCCCGCCAAGCCCCGCCCCGCCCCGCCACGCCACGCCACGCCCCCCATCCCGGCCTTACGTGTACCTTACGTACCTCTGCACGGACTCGAGATTTGGCAATAGCCTTGATTGCCCTGCAATGTTTCCAAACCTCGGCGCTCCCCAACCTTCCCCACCCCGACCCCCGCCCCTTCGAAGAAGAACTAACCTAATTCGGGGAGCTTCCAGGTTGCTTGAACGCCTGAAATGGTGGGGACAGAGGCGTTCCTGGAGAGGGGTCACGGAACACGGAAGCTCTGCCCCCCTTCCCTTTGCCTCTGTTCCATCTGGAGTTTCCTCAGTTGTATCCTTTTAGGACACAGCGGTCATGTAAGAAATGAGAAAAAAAAGGACTGAAGGACTGAACCGGGCTAGACTGGTTTAAAATTCTTCACTAGCGTCCATGCCGAATACATTTCGACGACAGGGGCCTTCGCACGGCTTTTGGTGCACAGAAGACCGATGCACCGAAGCCTGCCGATCTCGGGACGTGTCCACGAGGGGAAAGAGTGTCAGCCTATCGGAAAAGAGAGTCGGTTAACGTAGATTGCAAAGGCATTCGTTCATCCCGAGAGACTTCCTCTCCATGATGGCGGGTGGCGCGAGATGGAAGAGTTGGCTTCCATGAAAAAGGGGCCCTTTCTTGAAGACCCTGCCCAGCTATCGGGGTTTTGTTGGTTTGTGTTTTGTCATCTGTGATAGGAAGGCATCTTCTTAGCCATCGGGAGGGAAACCTCAACAAATTCAGCCATTCAGATCACAAGGGATTTCTTGGGTTTGGTGGATCTGAGATCTGGTCTGCCTCCGACTGCTCCCCGAGATTGCCTTTATGCCGAGAATGGGATTCCTCATCAGACACACAGAAGTCCGGCTCCTTGCCACGGAGCTGGCTGCTCTATGGATGCCTTTAAAAAGGAAGCCTGCCTTTAATTCGGACGTCGGAACGTGATCGGTCGCTTTTTCATGGGGGGTTGGCCAATTAAATTTCCCCCGCCTTGGGCGCCTGGGTGGCTCAGTTGGTTAAGCGGCTGCCTTCGGCTCCGGTCATGATCCTGGAGTCCCTGGATCGAGTCCCGCATCGGGCTCCCTGCTCAGCAGGGAGTCTGCTTCTCCCTCTGACCCTCCCCCCTCTCATGTGCTCTCTCTCATTCATTCTCTCTCTCTCTCTCTCTCTCTCTCTCTCTCTGTCTCAAATAAATAAACAAACAAACAAACAAACAAATAAATAAATAAATAAAATCTTAAAAAAAAAAAATTCCCCCCGCCTTACAAAGCAGAGACTGGTGAAGGGTCCTCCAAGTGCCCTCTGGAAATCAAGAGCTTCTGTATCAAGAGGCTGGAAAACGCATCTTCCCCTTCTTCCTGGTGAATCCAATTCTAGGGGTTGATTCAAAGGAAATCATGTTTTAGATGCTAAAACGTAAAGCTTACTTTTGCAAAAATGTGCATCGCGGCATAGGGTTTAGGAATCCCTTGTGGCAGACCGACAACCGTGTGTCCCTCACGTCCCGGCACGTGTGCACCCTCACGTCCTATGACTTCGATGCTCCTGCTATCCAGAGGTAGGCTTGATTGCTCTGTCCCTTGATTTTGGACCGGGTCTTGGGACTTGTCTTGACCCAAAGAATAGAGCAGAAGTGACACTTGGCTGGTTTCACAGCCTACACCTGAAGAGGTGGTCTGCCGGCGTTCTCGACCTTCTTGGCATGCCGTCCTGAGACCTCCACGTAAGAAAGCCAGTCTAGCTGACTGGAGCATGAGAGGCATTGACAACAGAGGCAGCCCGGTGCTCGGCGGCACCGACTGCCAGACGTGTGAAAGTTGACCCTCTGGCCGAAAGCCACTGCTTGAGTGAGCCCGGCGTAAACCCGCAGAACCCAAGGGGCCACCCAGGGCAAGCACCAGGAAGTTATCGATAAAGAAATGCTGTTTCGAGCCATTGCGGTGTTAGGATGATGCACCCTGAGGATCAGCTAGCTGCGCAGCAGCGATAGATACCGTGCACACAGATACACACCACACAACACACCACACCACACCCCCCCCACACACACACGTGTGCAGAAAACCAAACCAACGAAACAAACCAAAACTCTGTAGAACCCTGCACCAAATGTTGAGGAAACAACGGCCCACCCTCACAAGAAACACCTGCACGCTACATGTACAATGCATAGGGAGCCTATACTTGCAAGTGCTTACTTGCATGGGAAACATTTCACGATAACATGAGTCTCAGATGGCCCAAGCGGGGTTCTTTTGACATGTCTGAATTGTGTACACAATTAGAGAAAGCCTGCTAGGAGACTGGGTGATCAGAAACTAGGAAGCTCTTTGGTTCCCTCAGTGAAGCCCCGACTTTTGGGGAGGAACCAACACTCAGGGAGATGCTCTGGTCTTCATTTGGTTGGTTGGTTGGTTGGTTGGTTGGTTGGTTGGTTGCTGCAGCTTTTGCTATCTTTGCATAAAACCGACCCTGTTTCCATTGGGAATGGAAAACAACTGACGGGTGGGATCTGTACACGGTAATGCTGCTTCGCAGTTGCATTTGTTTTACTAAAAGAGGGAGATTTGAACATTGGGTCTTTCGTGTCCTCTCCATTCATGTCCTCTCCACAAATAAGACTGAAACAAAGGCTAAAATTTGTTTGCATCTTGTTTGTGTCTATGTGTCCGTATGTGTTATACATGTGAGGTATTTCCTCCACCTCCGGGTGCTATTGCTAACATCCATTTGTAAAGGAGCTCTATTTAATGAGTTCTATTTTTATTTTATTTTATTTTATTTTATTTATTTTATTCTTTAAAGATTTTATTTATTTATTTGACAGAGAGAGACACAGCGAGAGAGGGAACACAAGCAGGCGGAGTGGGAGAGGGAGAAGCAGGCTTCCCGCCGAGCAGGGAGCCCGATGCAGGGGCTTGATCCCAGGACCCTCGGATCATGACCTGAGCTAAAGGCAGACGCTTAACCACTGAGCCATCCAGGTGCCCCGAGTTTTATTTTTATTAAAGATTCTATTTATGTCTTTGAAAGAAAGCGAGTGAGAGAGCACACGAGCTGGGGGTGGGGGGGCATTGGGAGAGGGAGAAGCAGACTCCCCGCGGAGCAGGGAGCCGGATGTGGGGCTCCATCCCAGGACCCCAGGATCATGATGTGAACGCAAGGCAGACACTTAACTGCCTGAGCCACACAGGTGCCCCTACTTAAAGAGTTTAGAGGCAGGTGCTCGTAAAAATCGGGCATGGTAAAACTCAGATAAGAATAAACCCAGTTTTTCAAGCTCACATGATCTGGGATGAAATTCCCTACATTCAGACTCTTATGTCACTCCACAATAAAGATGCCTCAAGGTAAGGGACCCAAGGGACGGCCCAGAGATAGACAAAAATTTAACACACCTGACCTTACCCCCACTTCCCAACAGTCAAAATAATGAAGAAGAGGAGGAAGACAGGCCGATGCTAGAAATCTGAAATCCACTCCTCCTCCTCCCCAAGTACAGGCACCAGAACCGATGCCCAACCCACTGGCTTCCGGAGGGCTGAAAAGCCACCACAGACAAAGCCTATTAAGCAGAAGGAGATGAAGAAAGGGGCGGAGGCGGAGGCGGAGGCGGAGGCGGAGGCGGAGGCGGAGGCGGAGGCGGAGGCGGAGGCGGAGGCGGAGGCGGAGGCGGAGGCGGAGGCGGAGGCGGAGGCGGAGGCGGAGAAGAAAAAAAAGAAAAGGTTCGTCCAAAACTGTAAATGTATATGTGCCCTGGGCCTTACCAATGGCTCCCTTGCCGCCTCCCCTGCCCCGTTTCTGCACCACTGGTGTGTGTGCCTGGAGTGCTCTACTCCCCTGCCGCCGTCTCAGCCGCCCTTCCCTACCCCCGCCCCCCCGCCCCCCCCCCCCCGGGTGCCATGGGCTCCCCTTTCTCCTCCTCCTCCTCCTCCTCCTCCCCACCCCCTTATCAAGGAGCAAAAGCCCTTGCCCTTGGGCCCAAGCCCTTGGGCCACCTCCTTATGAGGTTTAAATTGGAGCACCTCCCAAACTAGCAGGAAGGGGCCCGAGGGCTCCGCTGATCTTAGACCGCCCGCTTCAGACTTTCCCCAAGGAGTCTGATGGGGGAAAACAATCGATTGACTTTTTAGTGGACGCAGGTGCAACTTCTTTGGCGTTAAAGCCAATTCAAGGTTGTTGGTTTATTTTAAAAAGACGTGGTTTTGGAGCTATCAATGTCACACATAATACAAATAATCAACTTTGCGTTTCTTTCTTTCTTTCTTTCTTTCTTTCTTTCTTTCTTTCTTTCTTTCTTTCTTTCTTTCTTTCCTTTTTCTTTCTTTCTTTCTTTCTTTCTTTCTTTCTTTCTTTCTTTCCTTTTCTTTCTTTTCTTTGTCATAAAAGCACTTGGATTCGGTTCTCCCTGCGTTACAAGCCGTTGGGTGGGCAGTGGAATGTGCCACGCTCCCGTCACAACAGTGAGCCTGTATTTGTGGTTATCAAAATATACCTCTCCATCACCTTTATAAAAACCAACCAACCAACCAACCACGTTTGGGTGCCTGGGTGGCTCAGTCGTTCAGCGTCTGCCTTCGGCTCAGGTCATGATCCCAGGGTCCTGGGATCGAGCCCCGCATTGGGCTCCCTGTTCATTGGGGAACCTTCTTTTCCCTCTGTCCCTTCCCCTGCTTGTGTTCCCTCTCTCGCTGTGTCTCTCTCTGTCAAATAAATAAAATTTATGAAATATATTCATACATTTGCCAATCTAAAGAATTCTGGTGTAATAGAGAGTGCGCCATTGGTTACTACTAACGTTTCACCAGAGACTGAGATTTCTAAGAATTAAAATTCTGCCACATGGAATTGGGACTGCTACAAAATGATAACAAAAACAACTCCGTGTGTGGGAAGGTAGGAGACGTGTAAAAGAGGTACAAGAAATGAGAAAACATTTTTTTTGTTGAGGGAAAAGGAAGTAATGGTGTACTGAAACGGGACTGGGTACTTAAAGAAAGAAAACTTTAAGACCGAGTCTGAATGAAAAAGGAAATTGTGGAAGGGGTTTGTGAAGGAGAATTTTTGAAAAGGAATTTTATGCATGGTCAGGACTGACTGAGCTTGGGAGAAGGCAGTTTGAAAAGCACACTGGTGGAACTGGAGGGTATTATGTTGAGCGAAATAAGTCAAACAGAGAAAGACATGTATCCTATGATCTCACGGATAGGAGGAATTCTTAATCGCAGGAAACAAGCTGAGGGTTGCTGGAGTGGGGGGTGGGGTGGGAGGGATGGGGTGACTGGCTGATAGACACTGGGGAGGGTAGGTGCTCTGGCAAGCGCTGTGAATTGTGCAAGACTGTTGAATCTCAGATCTGTACCTCTGAAACAAATAACGCAATCTATGTGAAGAAGAAAAAAAAAATAGAAGAAGGTAGCGGGAGGGGACGAATGAAGCGGGGGAAATCGGAGGGGCGGACGAACCATGAGAGACGATGGACTCTGAACAACAAACTGAGGGTTCTAGAGGGGAGGGGGGTGGGAGGATGGGTTAGCCTGGTGGTGGGTATTGAGGAGGGCCCATTCTGCATGGAGCACTGGGTGTTGTGCACAAACAATGAATCATGGAACACCACATCTAAAACTAATGATGTAATGTAGGGGATTAACATAAGAATAAAAAAAAGAAGAAGAAAAGCACACTGGTATAAGATTGAGATTTGGGTTTTCTATGTTAAAATGACAAGGTTTTCTTGGATTGTTAGTGTACTCTTTTTTTCTTTCTTAAGATTGTATTTATTTATTTGACAGAGAGAGACACAGCGAGAGAGGGAACACAAGCAGGGGGAGCGGGAGAGGGAGAAGCAGGCTCCCGGCCAAGCAGAGAGCCCGATGTGGGGCTCGATCCCAAGACCCTGGGATCATGACCTGAGCCGAAGGCCGACAGACGCTTGACGACTGAGCCACCCAGGCGCTCCTCCGAGATTTTATTTTTTAAATAATCTCTACACTGAACGTGGGGCTCGAACTCACAACCCTGAGATCAAGAGTCGTGCTCTCTACCGACTGAGCCAGCCAGGTGCCCCTGGACTGTCATCTCGAAGAGACACATGCGTAGACTCAGATATGGTGAGACTGCTTTAAGAAAGTCAGATTGACTTTATGGAGCCAGTAAAGCCCCTTAGAAATGTTGGCCTGATAACCTTGCTTAGAGAGGTCCCCTCAACCTTACCAGGTGAGTGAAGAGTACCACCTCCTGGCAGATGCAGGAACTTCAGGAAATTTGGAGGCCCTCAAAGAAGAGAGGAATTCACCCAAATCTACAAGTCTTTTTTTTTTTTGTAATTTTTTTTATTCTTATGTTAATCCCCGTACATCACATCATTAGTTTTAGATGTAGTGTTCCATGATTCATTGTTTGTGCACAACACCCAGTGCTCCATGCAGAATGCGCCCTCCTCAATACCCACCACCAGGCTAACCCATCCTCCCACCCCCCTCCCCTCTAGAACCCTCAGTTTGTTTTTCAGAGTCCATCGTCTCTCCTGGTTCGTCTACCCCTCCGCAAATCTACAAGTCTTGCAGGCGAATCTGATGGCCAATATTTGGCTTGGTTCTCGGCTTTAAAAAGGCAGTTAAAGGATCAATCTAAAATTCCTTGTAAAAAGCTCCATCAAAGCAGATTTAAAAGAAGGAAAGGAAAAAGAAAAGAGAAGAAAGACCCCATATATGGTCAATTGCTATTCTTGCTGTCCCTACGTAGATGATTGGGCCAAGTTTGTTAAAACTGGACTTGTTTTACAAACAAATTAATCTTCTTTTGGCTATCTTTGACAGGAATGAAGGTGACTTTAGAGAGAAAGATTACATTTCAATAACACACTTTTGTGAGTGTTAGATTAATTATCTTTGAACGTTTATTGTTTGCCTATAAAACTGGACTGGATCCTGGATCCTTCTGGTTTCCTTGAGTATCTGACTGTGACTCTTCAAACTAAGGTTTCCAACATTCTCCCATTCTCTCTCTTTTTTTTAATTAATTTATTTTTTTATTCTTAGGTTAATCCCCATACATTACATCATTAGTTTTAGATGAAGTATTCCATGATTCATTGTTTGTGCATAACACCCAGTGCTCCATGCAGAATGGGCCCTCCTCAATACCCACCACCAGGCTAACCCATCCTCCCACCCCCCTCCCCTCTAGAACCCTCAGTTTGTTGTTCAGAGTCCATCGTCTCTCATGGTTCGTCCGCCCCTCCGATTTCCCCCCGCTTCATTCGTCCCCTCCCGCTACCTCCTCCTCCTCCTCCTCCTTCTTCCTCCTCCTCCTCCTCTTCTTCTTCTTCTTCTTCTTTTCTCCTTCTTCTTCTTCTTCTCCTTCTTCTTCTTCTTCTTCTTCTTCTTCTTCTTCTTCTTCTTCTTCTTCTTCTTCTTCTTCTTCTCCTTCTCTCCTTCTCCTTCTTCTTCTTCTTCTTCTTCTTCTTCTTCTTCTTCTTCTTCTTCTTCTTCTTCTTCTCTCCTTCTTCTTCTTCTTCTTCTTCTTCTTCTTCTTCTTCTTCTTCTTCTTCTCTCTCTTCTTCTTCTTCTTCTCTCCTTCTTCTTCTTCTTCTTCTTCTTCTTTTCTTCTTCTTCTTCTTCTCTCCTTCTTCTTCTTCTTCTTCTTCTTCTTCTTTTCTTCTTCTTCTTTTCTTCTCCTTCTTCTTTTCTTCTTCTTTTCGTCTTCTTCTTTTCTTCTCCTTCTTCTTTTCTCCTCCTCCTTTTCTCCTCCTCCTCCTCCTCCTCCTCCTCCTTCTTCTTCTTCTTCTTTTTTTCCCCTTAACATATATTGCATTATTTGTTTCAGAACATTCTCCCATTCTCTTATCTTACAATCATTAAGAACTAAAACTGTCCTTTTTCCTGAAGTCTGGCAAATGAAAGCTGGACAACTTGAAATAAATTTCAGGGAAATGACCACAATAACTCATATATAGACAATCTTTGTGCCTGTTGCTCTATGAGTCACTCAAAATGAGACATTTGAACTATACGCCAGAAAAATTAGTCAGATTGCCCCTGCCCACTCCCACTCTATTGGAGGATGCTTCAAGCCTGACATCTAGAGACCTTCTCACTGGCAGCCCTCTGGACTTAGACACCAGGTGTATCCCTTGTTCCAACCATTAACCATGTTTTCCTTTTGTTTCCATAGAAATGCCTCTTATTAACTACAAGATCACTTGCTGAATGAGGCAGAGTCTATGATCCTTAATTCCACCTTGCTGCACCTGTATTAACTCCTCTTTGGAAAATAAGAACCCATATAAATAGGGGCACCTGGCTGGCTCAGCTGGTAGAACATACGACTCTAGATCTCGGGGTTGTGAGTTCGAGCCCCACATTGAGTGTAGAGATTACTTAATAGAAATCTTTAAAGAAAAAAAAAAATAAAAAAGAACCCATGTAAATAAAATCAAACACTAAGCTACTTGGCTACCAGAAGCCCTTCACCACCACAACCTACCGCCCCCCCCCCAGGGGAGGGGCTCAGACTAATTTACTGATCTGTATTCTTGGATACCCACCGATATCAGATCAATTTGAGAGAGAATGAGAGAATTGGGTTTGACTCTACTGTTACTATTCCTTAGACTACACTTGGGGATAAAATCAATGGTGTCATGTAGTCCCAAACCATGTAGAAAAATAACCAAGTTCTCAGATAAGGAACTATCTCTGAGACCCCCTCCATTAGCACAAGGGACCAAAAATTGCGACCTGCAGTGTCTCAGATCCTTCCATTCCAAAGCCTCTACTGCACCCTAATTCAGCTTGAAGCAGTTAAATAAAGAAGGCAGACCTCTGCCCATGTGTCATAGAAATGGAATGCAGGATGGACAAGGGGAAATTTTAACAGGGAAAAATGTAGCATGTCTGACTCCCTGTTATTTTTATTCCCTTTTAACCTGTAGGTTAAAAACTTCTGTTTAGCCCTGAACATAGCCATGTTACAGCTAAGATTTACAGAAACTGTCGTTTACCCAAAACCTACCTCCCCTGAGGAGATGAAAGAATAGCCACAGCCATCATCATCCCAATTCCCTAAGACTGAGGAATGATCCTCACTTGGTGGGGGTGGGGGTGGGGGTGGGGGTGGGGATTGAAACCGTGCCCCATAAGGTTAATGAGGTTGATGCTAGCAGAAAGCTTAAAGCTGGTTTTTCAGGGAACTGTTTCCCCCTAGTCAGCTATTGTGTCTTTTCAGGCCCTGCTACCAAATACTGGCTGTCTCTGCAGAAGTCTGGACTCAAGGTCAACTGATAATGGCTGCAGCCTATGAAGAAGCGAGGTCCTGATTCCTTACCTGAGAAAAGGAGCCTAAGACCCCATCCAGGTTGTACCAGCTCTCAGAGCATGCCCACAGCCTCTTCTCCTTGTCCTCAGATAACCTCCTGACATCAGGGACTCAGTTTTGCCTCATTCAGATGTCAGGTCTCCACCCCGAAGTAAACATGGGAATCTATGGTACATATGTTTCCTGAATATACGTGCTCCAACTTTCGCCATGAATAATCATAAATGTCCCTGCCCTTTTCCTTTTTGAAGTTTGATTGTTTGTTTTTATTTATTTATTTCAGAGAGAGAGACACACAGAGAGAGACAGAGACAGAGAGAGAAACACACAGAGAGAGAGAGAGACAGAGAGACAGAGAGACAGAGAGACAGAGAGACAGAGAGCTTGCACGCATGGGTGGGTGGAGGGGCAGAGGGAGAGGGAGAAGACTCCCCATTGAGCAGGGAGCCCCAGAGGGGTGGGGCTCGATCCCAGCACCCTGAGATTATGACCTGAGCTGAAGGCAGATGCTCAACCGGCAGCCACCCAGGCGCCCCTCCATTCCATTTTTTTTTTTTAAAGAGATAAACATTACATACTTTATTTTTAAAAATTCATTCATTCATTCATTCATTCATTCATTCATTCATTCATTCATTTTTCATCATCTGTAGTCCCAGTGTAGGGCTTGAACTCAGGACCCTGACTGAGATCAAGAGTCATGTGCTGTTCTGACTGAGCCACCCAGGTGCTCCTTCTGTTCCATATTTTAAACAACCCTGGGATCATGGCTCAGAGTCACAGTTGGCCCAATGAGACTCACACTCACCCCTCTGTGCAGAGGTGCCATCTGTGGGGCTGGTTCCTGTTTGTCCATCTTCCTTCCTCCTCTTACTGGACAGGAAGGTGGTGTGCGAAAACAGCCAGTGACTACGTGGAATGAGACCGAGGATTTCCCTTGGGAAGCAGGTGGGAGAGGGAGGACAGGTCGATGGATAATCAATAAACTGTTTTTTTTTTTTTTTTTTAAGATTGTATTTATTTATTTATTTGACAGAGAGAGACACAGCGAGAGAGGGAACACAAGCAGGGGGAGTGGGAGAGGGAGAAGCGGGCTTCCCGCGGAGCAGGGAGCCCGATGCGGAGCTCGATCCCAGGACCCTGGGATCATGACCTGAGCCGAAGGCACATGCTTAATGACTGAGCCACCCAGGTGCCCCAACAATCAATAAACTGTTAATGTTGATTTAGAGGAGTGTGCTTGCTGGGCCCATAACTCGGTGGATGAGTTAGAACGGTCCCTGTCAGGCCTCCCTTAGCCCTTAGCCCTTAGCCCTTATCACTCCATGCTTGTGTTTGGCCTCTGACCGCTAAGATACCACCATCATGTGTTCAAGGTCCTCCTCAGACTCAGCCAGCCACACCATGCCACACCCTCCTACCTGCACACCCATCCCTGGAAGGCAGTATAGTAAGACATCATCCCCCACATTCATGATTCCCAAAGGGTTTACTGGAGTTTCGTGGGTTAGGAAAAGGAGGGGACTCTTTTTGCCCCCAGATGAGGTGAGCTCTTCAGACACCCTCTTTCCCCTTCCCCTCCTCCCTCCCTCCCTTCCCTCCCTCCCTCCCTCCCTCCCTCCCTCCCTCCCTCCCTCCCTTCCGTCCCTCCCTCCCTCCCTCCCTCATCTCTCTCCGAAGTTTGCAAGCTGCAGCCTAAGGGTTAGGGGGAGTTGAGGAAAGCCATTGAATGGAGGGAAGCTCCAGGCTCTGACTTTAACAGAAAGCTTTCTGCATTTGAATGAAGCGATTGAATGAGGCCCATTAGAATGGATCACCCTGAACGTCCCATCAGCCGCCCCAGCCCCAGCCCCAGCCCCCCCATCCCCCCCCAACTGAAGTCCTCTGGTCGAATTGGAACAGTAGGCTGGGGGGGGGGGGGGGGGCTGTCCATCCTAAGTTGGTAACTAGGCCCCTGGTCCATAGGGAAAAAATCACGCACGGGTACAGATGAGTTGGTAGCTCAGGCAAAGTGGTCGAAGTGTTGGCAAGGTTTCCGTGGATGAGGGGAGATTTGTTCTGGGACCACCCTCCCATATACATCTCTGGCTGAGAAGAGGACAGGGGAGCCCTGTGGGGGTGGGGGTGGGGGTGGGGGTGGGGGGGCGGGACCCAGATCTGGAGCTCGGAGTGGACTATAGCCGCTGCCTGCCCGGGTGTGTGTGCCTGGGGGGCGGGGGGGGGGGCGCTGAGGGATAAGGGCTGAGGGTGGTGGGGTCTGCTCACGCTGACTCCTGCAACTCAATTCATCCTGGGAACCTTCTGTTGTTTCTGCTGAGGTGCCAGGTGCTGTGATGACCAAAGCTAAACTCCTCTCTTTGCCTAGTTCTTAAAAGGCCTGATCCTCCTGTTATCTTGTTAAATGGACCGACCCCTGCACCCTCCCATCCTGCCAGACCCCTTGTGCAAATACTTCCACTTGAAGAGTTCTTTCTCTGAATCTAGAAAATAAACAGACAACACCCACCAGCCACACCGACCCCATTGCCACAAATACCTAGCAAAGACAAATCTAGCTGGTCTCCTTCTGCCTCAAGGCACTTTAGAGAGTCACTCTCTCAGACACACCTTAGGCTCAATTACAGGCTGCTGTCTCCCTTTCTCTGGCACAATTCCATCCCTGGAGGAGCCCCATATCGCATCTGCAGCCGTGAGCTGGAGACAGTATGCTCAAGTGACCGGGTGGTAGCACCGTAACTTTGAAATGACCTATACCCCAAGTCATCCATGAACATGGTCCCTGGAAATCTTTGACATTCACGTGCCTCTGATGAAATCCTTGCTTTGGAAACTCCAGCACCCATAGCCAATCTTGTCCATGTTCTGCTAACCTTTGCTCGCCCTCTGTTCGCCTGATATCTTGCCTGATTGTTTACAGAGAAATTAGATCCCATCCAGCAAGAGCTGAATCCGAGTCCTCTGCTCACCCCACGACGGAAAAGAATATGCACAGGCCTGCATCCCTCTTCTCCTTCTCCACCATGTCGGAAGAAAAGGTGGCCCTCCCTCCTCCCATCAGAACCCAAACCCGAGATAAGACTTAGATATAAAGGAAACCAGCATACTGTTTTGAACTCTATATACACTTGTAAAAAACGAGCAGCGGCAAGGAAACACACAAACCACCACCCCCCCCCACACACACACAGGTGCAAGGAGGGTGCGCTGACTCGCTGAATCTCCCCCTTTTCTCCCGAGAGGCATCCCCCCCATCCCCCGCCCCCCCCCGAAGATGTCCTCCCTATGCCGGAAGGGGAGTGAGTGACGTTCTTTTCTTCCTTTTTTTTTTTTTTTAAATTATTCTTTTTAAAAGACTTTTATTTATTTGAGAGGAGGGGTGGGGGGGAGGGAGGGGGGAGGGAGGGAGAGAGAGAGAGAGAGAGAGAGATTGAGAGAGAGAGAAGCAGAGTCTCCGCCGAGCAGGGAGCCCGATGTGGGGCTGGATCCCCGGACCCTGAGCTCAGGGCCTGAGCCGAAGGCAGGCGGACGGTTCACGGATTGAGCCAGCCAGGCGCCCCAGCTTTCTTGTTTCTTTGTCTGCCTGCTTGCCTGCGTGTTGGGTCTGTGGATGTCTGATGCCTGCCCTCTGATTTCGTGGGGAGGTGGGCCGTCTTTCCTCCTTCCAATGGCCTTTGCGCATTTGTCAAACTTCTGTCGGGCTTGGGCCTATCTGTTTGGGTATCTGTGGCGTTCCATCCACCGACCTGTCTCTTTTGTCTGCCAACATCACAGGGTCTCTATCGCCTCTATACATAAGCATGAAACGGGCCCGGAGAGGACGACTTTGTTTCCTGAGTTTTGTTTTGTTTTCTTCGAAATCACCATAGCGATTCTAATTCCTTTTGCCTGTCTGCTTGTGTATGTAATCTGTACACCCATCCAGTGCGGTGCTGGAACTCACGACGCCCGCCGATCAAGAGTCGCGGTCGCGTGGGCCTCCTCCGACCGAGCCAGCCAGGTGCCCTGAAATACGTGTACTTGAAAAACCAATGTGAAGCCTGCACCCGTGAACTTTTTTTTTTAAAGATTTTATTTATTTATTTGAGACAGAGAGAATGAGAGAGACAGAGAGCACATGAGAGGGGGGAAGGGTCAGAGGGAGAAGCAGACTCCCTGCCGAGCAGGGAGCCCGATGCGGGACTCGATCCCGGGACTCCGGGATCATGACCTGAGCCGAAGGCAGTCGCTTAACCAACTGAGCCACCCAGGCGCCCTTTTTTTTCTTTTCTTTTCTTTTTTTTTTTTAATAGATGCACCCGTGAAGTGTTTACTGCGAAACCTTCTTTTGATCGTCGCACTCTTGAGTGGAGGCCGTACCAGTAAAGAACGTAGTTTAGCCAACTCAGGAAGAGATCAGCTTTAAAGGAAAACCTTCTTTTCGAGTTTGTGATGTCTGGTCCTTTCTCTCAACTCGATCGATGTCCAGCCTTCAGAGCCACATTATTTGCTTGGTCTCTCTCTCTCTCTCTCTCTCTCTCTCTCTCTCTCTCTCTCGTCTGTGTTTCCTCGTGTACTTTCCTGATGCTCAGGATTTATGGTTTAGAGAGAACAGTTTTCAGCCTGGTGTGTGTGTGTGGGGGGGGGGATGTTGTGAAGTGGGATCAGGGATTCACGCGGGTAAGGAGGAGGCAAGGAGAAAGGCTTGGTTGGGAAGGAAACCATTAAAGGTCCATGTTGAAATGGTGAAGTTTATTTTATTTATTTATTTATTTATTTATTTATTTATTTATTTATTTATTTATTTATTTATTTACTTTTTAAAGATTTTATTTATTTATTTGACAGAGAGAGACAGCGAGAGAGAGAACACAGGCAGGGGGAGTGGGAGAGGGAGAAGCAGGCCTCCCGCGGAGCAGGGAGCCCGATGTGGGGCTCGATCCCAGGGCCCTGGGCTCGTCACCTGAGCCGAAGGCGGACGCTTAACGACTGAGCCACCCCCCAGGTGCCCCGAAATGGTGAAGTTCAATGTAGTAAGAGTTACCTTTAATCAAAGGAATTCTTTTTTTTTTCTTTTATTTTATTCTTATGTTAATCCCCATACATTACATCATTAGTTTTAGATGAAGTGTTCCATGATTCATTGTTTGTGCACAACACCCACTGCTCCATGCAGAATGGGCCCTCCTCAATACCCACCACCAGGCTAACCCATCCTCCCACCCCCCTCCCCTCTAGAACCCTCAGTTTGTTGTTCAGAGTCCATCGTCTCTCATGGTTCGTCTACCCCTCTGATTTCCCCCCGCTTCATTCTTCCCCTCCTGCTACCTCCTCCTCCTCCTCCTCCTCCTCCTCCTCCTCCTTCTTCTTCTTCTTCTTTTTTTTTTCTTAACATAGATTGCATTATTATTTGTTTCAGAGGTACAGATCTGAGATTCAACAGTCTTGCACAATTCACAGCGCTTACCAGAGCACACACCCTCCCCAGTGTCCATCACCCAGTCACCCCATCCCTCCCACCCCACCCCCCACTCCAACAACACTCAGTTTGTTTCCTGCGATTAAGATAATCAAAGGAATTCTTGCTGGAGGTTGCTTCTCCCCTCTCCTCCCTGGATAGGGGAGTGAAGTTTTTTCGAGGTCCCTAGTGGACACAGAAAGCGTTCAAGTGCCCCTAGCACCTATGGATGGGGCTCTGTTGCCCTCTAGTGTCCTATCCTCTGCTACTGCTGCTCGTGGTTTCCTCTGACGTCGTATTCGTCACAGGTGTGTATCTTTGATGGTTAATGCTGCTCGGTGTCGGTTGTTTGCGTGTTTGTTTTTGAAAGCTTTTTGAGTGATCATCCAGCATGGTGCTGGAACTCACGACCCCTGCAGATCAAGAGTCGCAGTCGCGTGGGCCTCCTCCGACCGGAGCCAGTCAGGTGCCCTGAAATGCGCTTAGTTGAAACAGGAAGAAAGAAAAAACAAAAAACAAAACCCAAACCATTTTTTTTTTCCCCCTTTACGAGCCAGAGGAAGTTCTACGCCTTGTTTTTGTTTTACCCTTAATAGCATGGAACAGTTCTCCTCCTCCTCCTCCTCCTCCTCCTCCTCCTCCTTCTTCTTCTTCTCCATCATCATCATCATCATCATCAATATTTAACTCTTCTAGAGCACCTCCCCCGCCCACCCCGTACTAGTGTTGGACGGCACGGATGTCCCGGAACTGGATTTCTTTAAAGATATATATTTTTACGATTTTATTGATTTATTTGACAGAGGGAGACACAGCGAGAGAGGGAACACAAGCAGGGGGAGTGGGAGAGGGAGAAGCAGGCTTCCTGCCGAGCAGGGAGCCCGATGCGGGACTCGATCCCGGGACTCCGGGATCATGACCTGAGCCGAAGGCAGTCGCTTAACCAACTGAGCCACCCAGGCGCCCTCTTTTTTTTTTTTTCTTAACATAGATTGCATTATTTGTTTCAGAGGTACAGATCTGAGATTCAACAGTCTTGCACAATTCACAGCGCTTGCCAGAGCACCTACCCTCCCCAGTGTCTATCACCCAGTCACCCCATCCCTCCCACCCCACCCCCCACTCCAGCAACCCTCAGCTTGTTTCCTGCGATTAAGAATTCCTCCTATCCGTGAGATCATAGGATACATGTCTTTCTCTGTTTGACTTATTTCACTCAACATAATACCCTCCAGTTCCATCCACGTCGTTGCCAATGGCAAGATCTCATTCCTTTTGATGGTTGCATGATATTCCATTGTATGTATATATATACCACATCTTCTTTATCCATTCATCTGTCGATGGACATCTTGGCTCTTTCCACAGTTTGGCTATCGTGGATATTGCTGCTATAAACATCGGGGTGCACGTACCCCTTCGGATCCCTATTTTTGTATCTTTGGGGTAAATACCCAGTAGTGCAATTGCTGGATCATACGGCAGCTCTAGTTTCAACTTTTTGAGGAATCTCCATACAGTTTTCCAGAGTGGCTGCACCAGCTTGCATTCCCACCAACAGTGTAGGAGGGTTCCCCTTTCTCCGCATCCCCGCCAACATCTGTCATTTCCTGACTTGTTACTTTTAGCCATTCTGACTGGTGTGAGGTGGTATCTCATTGAGGTTTTTTTTTTTTTTTTTAAGATTTTATTTATTTATTTGAGAGAGAGAGAGAGACAGAAAGAGAGCATGAGAGGGGGGAGGGTCAGGAGGATCAGAGGGAGAAGCAGACTCCCCGCTGAGCAGGGAGCCCGATGCGGGACTCGATCCTGGGACTCCAGGATCATGACCCGAGCCGAAGGCGGTCGCTTAACCAACTGAGCCACCCAGGCGCCCTCATTGAGGTTTTGATTTGGATTTCCCTGATGCTGAGCGATATTGAGCACTTTTTCATGTGTCTGTTGGCCATTTGGATGTCTTCTTTGGAAAAATGTCTGTTCATGTCTTCTGCCCATTTCTTGATTGGATTCTTTGTTCTTTGGGTGTTGAGTTGGATGAGTTCTTTATAGATTTTGGATACGAGCCCTTTATCTGATATGTCATTTGCAAATATCTTCTCCCATTCTGTCGGTTGTCTTTTGGTTTTGTGGACTGTTTCCTTTGCTTTGCAAAAGCTTTTTATCTTGATGAAGTCCCAATAGTTCATTTTTGCCTTTGCTTCCCTTGCCTTTGGCGATGTTTCTAGGAAGAAGTTGCTTTGGCTGAGGTCAAAGAGGTTGCTGCCTGTGTTCTCCTTTAGGATTTGGATGGACTCCTGTCTCACATTGAGGTCTTTCAACCATTTGGAGTCTATTTTTGTGTGTGGTGTAAGGAAATGGTCCAGTTTCATTCTTCTGCATGTGGCTATCCAATTTTCCCAACACCATTTGTTGAAGAGACTGTCTTTGTTCCATTGGACATTCTTTCCTGCTTTGTCAAAGATGAGTTGACCATAGAGTTGAGGGTCCATTTCTGGGCTCTCTATTCTGCGGAACTGGATTTCTTGAGTGAAGGACTATTTTAACTCCCTTCCTCCCCATTCCGCGCCTGCCCCCGCCCCGCCCCCCGCCCCCGCACGCCCCGCCCCGCCCCGCCCCCCGCCCCCGCACGCACCGCCCCGCCCCGCCCCCGCCCCCGCACGCACCGCGCGCCCCGCCCCCCGCCCCCGCACGCCCCGCCCCGCTTGTTGGCCTTGGACGTTATCGCGTACGTGCAGAGACGGATTTGATGTGCACCTTTCTGGGGGTGTGTGTCAATCCCCCCCCCCCCTTCCTGTCCTGAGCTTTCTTCGTATGCTTCAGAGAGACCTCCTCCTCCCCTTAAAATGATAGAAGAGAGAAGGTTCATCCGTGGTGGTTGTCGGAGTACTCGCTTGGTCTCGGTTTTACGGTCCTTGCCCGCCGAAATGTGTCTTAAGTCCTCCCGGAAGCCCGGGCGCCGCAGGTGTGCCGCTGTGGGAGGCCCGTGCCCCACGAGATCGGGCGGCCGGGCGGCCGGGCTGTGCGCCTTCGCGGGCCCGCGATCCGGATCTGCCTCGTTGTTGTTCGCGCCGGTTGTCGGGTGCCACCTGGCGGCCGCTTTTAGATAGCGTGTCCCCGCCGGAGTGTCAGCGATGTCGGCAAGGGATTGTATTTGGCCGCGGTTCCCGAGGCGGAGTACCGGGAGGCCGGCGACGCTAGCGAGATCGGCCCGCTGTCTCCGGGCCACCGGCGCGACCTCCGCTCGCGGGAGATTGAGCCTCCAGGTTTGTGGGCTGGTGGTGGCGCCGCCGCCTCGCTCCCGGAGAGCCACGCTAGGGTGGCCGCCTGGACGGGTCGACCAGCACCCGCCGGTGCCCCCTCCTCCGCCCGCGGGAATGGGAGAGGCTGCGTCGGGCGCCCGGACGCCATCCGGCCCGTGGCTCCGGTCGGCCGTTGGGCCTTCCGTGTCACGCTCGGGCGGTTGGGGACCGGCCTGAGCCTTGCGGGGAAGCCCATGGATGGCGCGACGGGCCCCGCCGCGGGCACGCGTGGGGTCCCGGTCATCGGACCCGATATTTTTTTTTTTTTTTAAGGTTTTTATTTATTTATTTATTTATTTGAGAGAGAGAGAATGAGAGACAGAGAGCATGAGAGGGAGGAGGGTCAGAGGGAGAAGCAGACTCCCCGCCGAGCAGGGAGCCCGATGCGGGACTCGATCCCGGGACTCCAGGATCATGACCCGAGCCGAAGGCAGTCGCTTAACCAACTGAGCCACCCAGGCGCCCCGGACCCGATATTCTTAACAAGTTTTCCGAGGCCCGCTGCGGAGGTGGGGACCCGACCGGGTCGGGCCGGGCCGGGCCGGGCCGCGAGGGCCCCAGGGGCCCGGCTGCGGTTCCCGTTGAGGTCCGGCCTTCGGGGGGACGCCTCCGCGGCATCGCCCCCTTTCCTCAGTCCCGGCCGGGAGTCGGGGACCGGCATGGGGCGGTCCTGAGGCCCGGGGAGGAGGGCGTCCGCAGGGGCCTCCACAGAACTTGGTGAGAATTTCTAAAGTCCCGATTTGGGGACGAAAGGCGGACCCGGGGGCGGGCCTATCCGGGCCGCTCCACCTCCCGCCAAGTCCCTACTCGCTGCCGGCTGCCACCACGTTCCGGGGGTCGACCAGATGGCCCGGGGGGGGGGGGGGGGCGCGGGGGGGGCTCCGGGGGGAGACGGGGGCGATGGATTAGTGCTTGGGGCCCGTGGCCGGGACACGGTCCCAGGAGATCCCGGTGACCTGTGGCTAGGCCACGCCAGGCGGCGCGGCTATTTTCTCGCCCGAAATGAGCCCTTTTTGCCGCCAGGTAGGTGCTGGCACGTTATGTTTGGGCGATCCTCTCCTTAAGGGAGGTGGGCTTCTGGGCGTGTGGCGGGGCTCCGGGCTTGACAGGGATGCCAAGCCCGGCTCTGCCGTCGCTGGCCTGAGCCGTCCGCGTGGGCCTGTGCGCCGGCTCCTGTGCCTCCAGGTGGCCCAGGCCGTTGGTGCCGCCTCCGGTCTCCAGCACCCGAGGGCGGTTGTGGGCAGGTGGCGCGTGGGTCCTTTACCCTGTGTCCTCCACTCTGTGGGCACCCGGCTGTGGTCGTGACAACCTCCCGTCCCGCAAGGCTCCGTGCCGCGTGTCAGGCGTTCCTCTCTCTCGGGTTGTCCGGCTGTTCCTGCCCTGGGGTTTTCGAGGGGGTGCCGGTGAGGCCGAAAAAAAACAAAACAAAACAGGCTCCCCCTCGGGTTGCTGTCCTCACCGGCTTCTCCCCTCCTCGGGCTCCTCTCGGCGCTTGTGTTTTGCCAGATCGATGTGGTGCTCTCGCGCTCTCCCGGGCCGGGCCTAAGCCGCGCCAGACGAGGGACGGACGTTCATGGCGAATGGGACCGCTCTTCTCGTTCTGCCCGCGGGCCCCTCGCTCCTTCGCCTCTGCCCGCCGTGGCGGTGAGGTGGGGGGTGCGGGGGGGGTGTGTGCAGGCTCCGGCCCGACCCCGCCTTCCCGTGTTCTGCCTGACGGCGCTCGCGGGCCCGGGGTCCCCCGACGCAGCGGACACTCTCGCTTGCCTTCCCTGGCTTCGTGTGGTGCGCGGTCCTCCCCGCCACGGGGAGGGCCGTCCCGGCGCCGCGCTGCTCACGCGCTTGGGCGTGCTGAGCGCGTTGTGCGCGTGGCCCTCCGTGGTGCCCCTGGAGCGCTCCAGGTCGTCTCAGGTGCCTGAGGCCGAGTCGGTAGCGTCGTTTCCCGTTCCCAGCGAGCCCCCTCCGTCGGGCCACCGCTGTCGGTGGCGTGTCCGAGGAGCGGGTGGTGGAGTCGGTAAGGGAGGCCCACCCCGCCCCCCCCGTGGGACGCGGGTGCCTCGTCATCCCCCGCCGCAAGCTGTGCTGGTGGTGTTGTGGGGACTGGACTTGGTGGGGCGTGTGTGAGCCGGTTGCGGCGGGCCGAGCCCGCGCTCTGGCGCTTGGCCAGCCGAGGGGCTGCCGCCTTTTTTGCCTGGCATGCCGTGCTTTGTCTCTGCTCGTCGTTGCCTCGCCGGAGGCGCAAAACTCCCGGTTGGTCGGGGACGCGAGCATGGCGTGCGTGGCGTGGCGAAGGGCGGTCTCCTCCCGGGGTCCCGGCCGCGAGCGCTCAGGATTGCCTTGTGGTGCCTGTTCCTTACCGCGCGAATCCACCGCCCGCCCCCCGGAGCCCTTGGCTGTCAGGCCTTCGGAACGCCGTTCCGCGGGGCCCGGACGGGCGGGGGGGCACGATTTGGGTGGGGGCGATGCGCCCTCGGTGAGAAAGCCTTCTCTAGCGATCCGAGAGGGTGCCTTGGGGTACCGGAACCCCCCAGCCGCCGCCCCTCCTCTGCGCGTAGTGGCCACCGGTGCGGGGTGACTACCGTTGCGTGTTGGGCAGAACTTCCTCTCTGCGAGGGGTCTGACTCTGCCGGCCCCGCGGTGGGGGCCGAGCGCCGCTCTTTGCCTACCGCGGCCTGCGCCTCCCCCCTCCGAGTCGGGGGAGGGTCCCGCCGGGCCTGGCCGGCGTCCGGCGCGTGGGGGCTCCCGCGTGCGTGCGAGCGCGCGGGCGGCCGCCCTTCCTCGTGGCGTTGTCTCTCGAGGGGCTCGGGGGGCGCCCCCGCGCGTCCCGCTTCCCCGTGCCGCGCGAGCGGCTGTCTGCCCGCCCGCTCCCGTCCCGAGTCGCCGCTGGCGGTGGCGTGCCGGGCACGGGTCGGGCCGCTCTCGCCTGGGGGCGCTTCCCCCCAGGGTCGTGACTTCCGGGACGGACCGGACAGACGGAGGTTCAAGACGGGACCCCGCGGCGGGGGGGGTTCACGTGGGGTTGGGCCCCAGCAGTGTGGGGCTCGGTTCGTGGTGAGGTGCGCCAAGGGTGCTGAGGCCGGCTGGCGTCCTGGGCGTCGCGGGACCGCTCTCGTGCTGGTGGCGGTGGGATCCCGTGCACGTTTACCTGGTGGCCCGGCTTGCGTCTTCGTTGGCGCG
>NW_026991972.1:0-7500 GCF_029215605.1 Mirounga angustirostris | reverse complement strand
ACCCCACCCCCCACTCCAGCAACCCTCAGTTGGTTTCCTACGATTGATTAAGAATTCCTCCTATCCGTGAGATCATAGGATACAGGTCTCTCTGTTGGTCGCTTTGTTTTTGTTTTTTAGATTTTACTGGACAGAGACACAGCGAGAGAGGGAACGCAAGCAGAGGGAGTGGGAGAGGGAGAAGCGGGCTTCCCGCCGAGCAGGGAGCCCGATGCGGGGCTCGATTATCGGGACCCTGGCACCCTGGCACCCTGGCACCCTGGGATCATGACCTGAGCCGAAGGCAGACGCTTAATGACTGAGCCACCCAGTCGCCCCCCACTTTCCACCTTGACCGTGCCTAGTCGTCCACCCGTCTAGTCCTCTTGGCCGCGCCTGGTCTTGCCCTCGAATGTGTTCGTCTGGAGCACAGAGCTAGATCCAGAGAATGAGAGAATGAGATCGATGGACCCACGGACGGAAATCAAGTTTCTCTTTCCCTGAAATGACCTAGGACACTCCTCTTCTAGTCAGCTCCCATCCTGCTCCCCCACCCCCAACAACCTCTCATCGGACCTTCCCCTTTTGCCACCAGAAAGCTTTTCCACTCCTCCGCCTGGCCTGCGTTTGCTTGGCGTCTCTGCCAGACCCAGGCGGTGGTGGCCGACCGCAGACTCTCTTGCCCTCAAGAAATGATTCCCGCTCTCATGTGGGTGATCTTTTATCTCCACAGAGGTGATTAGTTTGGGGAACAAATAAAAGCACTCAGAATAAAAACCATGCCCAGTATCATGCACGCCCTCCTCCCCCTCCCCCCCTCCCCCTCCCCCTCCCCCCTCCCCCTTCCCCTTCCCCCCCTCCCCCCTTCCCCTCCCCCCTTGGCCCCCTTCCCCCTTCCCCCTTCCCCCTTCCCCTCCCCCCTTCCCCCTTCCCCTCCTCCCTTCCCCTCCTCCCTTCCCCTCCCCCCTTCCCCTCCTCCCTTCCCCTCCCCCCTTCCCCTCCTCCCTTCCCCTCCCCCCTTGGCCCCCTTCCCCTCCCCCTTCCCCCTTCTCCCTTCCCCTCCCCCCTTGGCCCCCTTCCCCTCCCCCTTCCCCCTTCCCCCTTCCCCCTTCCCCCTTCCCCCTTCTCCCTTCCCCTCCCCCCTTGGCCCCCTTCCCCTCCTCCCTTCCCCTCCTCCCTTCCCCTCCCCTCGTGGCCCCCTTCCCCTCCCCCCCCTTTGATGTCTACATGAACCGACAGACTGCATGCATGGCATGTATAGATGGATGGATGGATCGATGGATCGATGGATCGATGGATCGATCGATCCATGGATCGAACGGTGAAGAGAGCCAGGGTGAGGGTGAGGGTGAGGGTGAGGGTGAGGGTGAGGGTGAGGGTGAGGGTCCCGTCCGTCCCTCCCTCCTTCCCTATGTCCATCACATTGTTTCGTCACAGATTTTCGAAGTGGAGATACAATTCGCATGCCATATTTCGCATACTCTTAAAAGTGGGCCATTGGGTGGCCTTTTTTTCTTTTTTTTTAAGGTGGCTCACAAAGCTGCACAACCTTCACTGCAATTTCCAGAACATTTCCATCACCGCCAAAAGAAATAAACACCTCTACTACCCCTCCCCCCTTCCTGTCCGCGCCTCGCCCCCACCCGCCGTCACCGTCGCCCTCGCCGTCACCGTCGCCCTCGCCCTCACCCGGGCTCTCTTCACTGTTCTCCCCCAACAGGGAGTAGAAAGGGAAGTTAGAGGGAACATTCTTCCTCCCCTACACCTGCTGAACGCACATGGACACACACCGCAACCCTCCCCGCCAGGCGCGCGCACCCACCCACCCCCGCCCCGCCAAGCCCCGCCCCGCCCCGCCACGCCACGCCACGCCCCCCATCCCGGCCTTACGTGTACCTTACGTACCTCTGCACGGACTCGAGATTTGGCAATAGCCTTGATTGCCCTGCAATGTTTCCAAACCTCGGCGCTCCCCAACCTTCCCCACCCCGACCCCCGCCCCTTCGAAGAAGAACTAACCTAATTCGGGGAGCTTCCAGGTTGCTTGAACGCCTGAAATGGTGGGGACAGAGGCGTTCCTGGAGAGGGGTCACGGAACACGGAAGCTCTGCCCCCCTTCCCTTTGCCTCTGTTCCATCTGGAGTTTCCTCAGTTGTATCCTTTTAGGACACAGCGGTCATGTAAGAAATGAGAAAAAAAAGGACTGAAGGACTGAACCGGGCTAGACTGGTTTAAAATTCTTCACTAGCGTCCATGCCGAATACATTTCGACGACAGGGGCCTTCGCACGGCTTTTGGTGCACAGAAGACCGATGCACCGAAGCCTGCCGATCTCGGGACGTGTCCACGAGGGGAAAGAGTGTCAGCCTATCGGAAAAGAGAGTCGGTTAACGTAGATTGCAAAGGCATTCGTTCATCCCGAGAGACTTCCTCTCCATGATGGCGGGTGGCGCGAGATGGAAGAGTTGGCTTCCATGAAAAAGGGGCCCTTTCTTGAAGACCCTGCCCAGCTATCGGGGTTTTGTTGGTTTGTGTTTTGTCATCTGTGATAGGAAGGCATCTTCTTAGCCATCGGGAGGGAAACCTCAACAAATTCAGCCATTCAGATCACAAGGGATTTCTTGGGTTTGGTGGATCTGAGATCTGGTCTGCCTCCGACTGCTCCCCGAGATTGCCTTTATGCCGAGAATGGGATTCCTCATCAGACACACAGAAGTCCGGCTCCTTGCCACGGAGCTGGCTGCTCTATGGATGCCTTTAAAAAGGAAGCCTGCCTTTAATTCGGACGTCGGAACGTGATCGGTCGCTTTTTCATGGGGGGTTGGCCAATTAAATTTCCCCCGCCTTGGGCGCCTGGGTGGCTCAGTTGGTTAAGCGGCTGCCTTCGGCTCCGGTCATGATCCTGGAGTCCCTGGATCGAGTCCCGCATCGGGCTCCCTGCTCAGCAGGGAGTCTGCTTCTCCCTCTGACCCTCCCCCCTCTCATGTGCTCTCTCTCATTCATTCTCTCTCTCTCTCTCTCTCTCTCTCTCTCTCTGTCTCAAATAAATAAACAAACAAACAAACAAACAAATAAATAAATAAATAAAATCTTAAAAAAAAAAAATTCCCCCCGCCTTACAAAGCAGAGACTGGTGAAGGGTCCTCCAAGTGCCCTCTGGAAATCAAGAGCTTCTGTATCAAGAGGCTGGAAAACGCATCTTCCCCTTCTTCCTGGTGAATCCAATTCTAGGGGTTGATTCAAAGGAAATCATGTTTTAGATGCTAAAACGTAAAGCTTACTTTTGCAAAAATGTGCATCGCGGCATAGGGTTTAGGAATCCCTTGTGGCAGACCGACAACCGTGTGTCCCTCACGTCCCGGCACGTGTGCACCCTCACGTCCTATGACTTCGATGCTCCTGCTATCCAGAGGTAGGCTTGATTGCTCTGTCCCTTGATTTTGGACCGGGTCTTGGGACTTGTCTTGACCCAAAGAATAGAGCAGAAGTGACACTTGGCTGGTTTCACAGCCTACACCTGAAGAGGTGGTCTGCCGGCGTTCTCGACCTTCTTGGCATGCCGTCCTGAGACCTCCACGTAAGAAAGCCAGTCTAGCTGACTGGAGCATGAGAGGCATTGACAACAGAGGCAGCCCGGTGCTCGGCGGCACCGACTGCCAGACGTGTGAAAGTTGACCCTCTGGCCGAAAGCCACTGCTTGAGTGAGCCCGGCGTAAACCCGCAGAACCCAAGGGGCCACCCAGGGCAAGCACCAGGAAGTTATCGATAAAGAAATGCTGTTTCGAGCCATTGCGGTGTTAGGATGATGCACCCTGAGGATCAGCTAGCTGCGCAGCAGCGATAGATACCGTGCACACAGATACACACCACACAACACACCACACCACACCCCCCCCACACACACACGTGTGCAGAAAACCAAACCAACGAAACAAACCAAAACTCTGTAGAACCCTGCACCAAATGTTGAGGAAACAACGGCCCACCCTCACAAGAAACACCTGCACGCTACATGTACAATGCATAGGGAGCCTATACTTGCAAGTGCTTACTTGCATGGGAAACATTTCACGATAACATGAGTCTCAGATGGCCCAAGCGGGGTTCTTTTGACATGTCTGAATTGTGTACACAATTAGAGAAAGCCTGCTAGGAGACTGGGTGATCAGAAACTAGGAAGCTCTTTGGTTCCCTCAGTGAAGCCCCGACTTTTGGGGAGGAACCAACACTCAGGGAGATGCTCTGGTCTTCATTTGGTTGGTTGGTTGGTTGGTTGGTTGGTTGGTTGGTTGCTGCAGCTTTTGCTATCTTTGCATAAAACCGACCCTGTTTCCATTGGGAATGGAAAACAACTGACGGGTGGGATCTGTACACGGTAATGCTGCTTCGCAGTTGCATTTGTTTTACTAAAAGAGGGAGATTTGAACATTGGGTCTTTCGTGTCCTCTCCATTCATGTCCTCTCCACAAATAAGACTGAAACAAAGGCTAAAATTTGTTTGCATCTTGTTTGTGTCTATGTGTCCGTATGTGTTATACATGTGAGGTATTTCCTCCACCTCCGGGTGCTATTGCTAACATCCATTTGTAAAGGAGCTCTATTTAATGAGTTCTATTTTTATTTTATTTTATTTTATTTTATTTATTTTATTCTTTAAAGATTTTATTTATTTATTTGACAGAGAGAGACACAGCGAGAGAGGGAACACAAGCAGGCGGAGTGGGAGAGGGAGAAGCAGGCTTCCCGCCGAGCAGGGAGCCCGATGCAGGGGCTTGATCCCAGGACCCTCGGATCATGACCTGAGCTAAAGGCAGACGCTTAACCACTGAGCCATCCAGGTGCCCCGAGTTTTATTTTTATTAAAGATTCTATTTATGTCTTTGAAAGAAAGCGAGTGAGAGAGCACACGAGCTGGGGGTGGGGGGGCATTGGGAGAGGGAGAAGCAGACTCCCCGCGGAGCAGGGAGCCGGATGTGGGGCTCCATCCCAGGACCCCAGGATCATGATGTGAACGCAAGGCAGACACTTAACTGCCTGAGCCACACAGGTGCCCCTACTTAAAGAGTTTAGAGGCAGGTGCTCGTAAAAATCGGGCATGGTAAAACTCAGATAAGAATAAACCCAGTTTTTCAAGCTCACATGATCTGGGATGAAATTCCCTACATTCAGACTCTTATGTCACTCCACAATAAAGATGCCTCAAGGTAAGGGACCCAAGGGACGGCCCAGAGATAGACAAAAATTTAACACACCTGACCTTACCCCCACTTCCCAACAGTCAAAATAATGAAGAAGAGGAGGAAGACAGGCCGATGCTAGAAATCTGAAATCCACTCCTCCTCCTCCCCAAGTACAGGCACCAGAACCGATGCCCAACCCACTGGCTTCCGGAGGGCTGAAAAGCCACCACAGACAAAGCCTATTAAGCAGAAGGAGATGAAGAAAGGGGCGGAGGCGGAGGCGGAGGCGGAGGCGGAGGCGGAGGCGGAGGCGGAGGCGGAGGCGGAGGCGGAGGCGGAGGCGGAGGCGGAGGCGGAGGCGGAGGCGGAGGCGGAGGAAGAAAAAAAAGAAAAGGTTCGTCCAAAACTGTAAATGTATATGTGCCCTGGGCCTTACCAATGGCTCCCTTGCCGCCTCCCCTGCCCCGTTTCTGCACCACTGGTGTGTGTGCCTGGAGTGCTCTACTCCCCTGCCGCCGTCTCAGCCGCCCTTCCCTACCCCCGCCCCCCCGCCCCCCCCCCCCCGGGTGCCATGGGCTCCCCTTTCTCCTCCTCCTCCTCCTCCTCCTCCCCACCCCCTTATCAAGGAGCAAAAGCCCTTGCCCTTGGGCCCAAGCCCTTGGGCCACCTCCTTATGAGGTTTAAATTGGAGCACCTCCCAAACTAGCAGGAAGGGGCCCGAGGGCTCCGCTGATCTTAGACCGCCCGCTTCAGACTTTCCCCAAGGAGTCTGATGGGGGAAAACAATCGATTGACTTTTTAGTGGACGCAGGTGCAACTTCTTTGGCGTTAAAGCCAATTCAAGGTTGTTGGTTTATTTTAAAAAGACGTGGTTTTGGAGCTATCAATGTCACACATAATACAAATAATCAACTTTGCGTTTCTTTCTTTCTTTCTTTCTTTCTTTCTTTCTTTCTTTCTTTCTTTCTTTCTTTCTTTCTTTCCCTTTTTCTTTCTTTCTTTCTTTCTTTCTTTCTTTCTTTCTTTCTTTCCTTTTCTTTCTTTTCTTTGTCATAAAAGCACTTGGATTCGGTTCTCCCTGCGTTACAAGCCGTTGGGTGGGCAGTGGAATGTGCCACGCTCCCGTCACAACAGTGAGCCTGTATTTGTGGTTATCAAAATATACCTCTCCATCACCTTTATAAAAACCAACCAACCAACCAACCACGTTTGGGTGCCTGGGTGGCTCAGTCGTTCAGCGTCTGCCTTCGGCTCAGGTCATGATCCCAGGGTCCTGGGATCGAGCCCCGCATTGGGCTCCCTGTTCATTGGGGAACCTTCTTTTCCCTCTGTCCCTTCCCCTGCTTGTGTTCCCTCTCTCGCTGTGTCTCTCTCTGTCAAATAAATAAAATTTATGAAATATATTCATACATTTGCCAATCTAAAGAATTCTGGTGTAATAGAGAGTGCGCCATTGGTTACTACTAACGTTTCACCAGAGACTGAGATTTCTAAGAATTAAAATTCTGCCACATGGAATTGGGACTGCTACAAAATGATAACAAAAACAACTCCGTGTGTGGGAAGGTAGGAGACGTGTAAAAGAGGTACAAGAAATGAGAAAACATTTTTTTTGTTGAGGGAAAAGGAAGTAATGGTGTACTGAAACGGGACTGGGTACTTAAAGAAAGAAAACTTTAAGACCGAGTCTGAATGAAAAAGGAAATTGTGGAAGGGGTTTGTGAAGGAGAATTTTTGAAAAGGAATTTTATGCATGGTCAGGACTGACTGAGCTTGGGAGAAGGCAGTTTGAAAAGCACACTGGTGGAACTGGAGGGTATTATGTTGAGCGAAATAAGTCAAACAGAGAAAGACATGTATCCTATGATCTCACGGATAGGAGGAATTCTTAATCGCAGGAAACAAGCTGAGGGTTGCTGGAGTGGGGGGTGGGGTGGGAGGGATGGGGTGACTGGCTGATAGACACTGGGGAGGGTAGGTGCTCTGGCAAGCGCTGTGAATTGTGCAAGACTGTTGAATCTCAGATCTGTACCTCTGAAACAAATAACGCAATCTATGTGAAGAAGAAAAAAAAAATAGAAGAAGGTAGCGGGAGGGGACGAATGAAGCGGGGGAAATCGGAGGGGCGGACGAACCATGAGAGACGATGGACTCTGAACAACAAACTGAGGGTTCTAGAGGGGAGGGGGGTGGGAGGATGGGTTAGCCTGGTGGTGGGTATTGAGGAGGGCCCATTCTGCATGGAGCACTGGGTGTTGTGCACAAACAATGAATCATGGAACACCACATCTAAAACTAATGATGTAATGTAGGGGATTAACATAAGAATAAAAAAAAGAAG
>NW_026991971.1:0-48756 GCF_029215605.1 Mirounga angustirostris | reverse complement strand
GAAGCAGGAATTCCCTACAGACTTGTTCCTTTGACTTAGGCGGTTGGCTTTCGGCCTGCAGGCACACCCGGGGCAAGGGTACCGGCCTCCTCAACAAGAGGTGAGTTGAGAGCGGCCTTCCGTACCGGCCTCTTTCTCGCTCCATTTCACGTATGGGACCCTTTCCCCGGTCTCTCCTATACGAGCACTGTGACATTCCTCTGGCTTCAGGAACGGCAATGTTAACTAAAGCGCAGGAACTCTCTAGCATTGATGCTTGGTGTTAGTAGCCCGGCAACTAGGCATCCAGGCACACAAGGCAAAGCACGGCGAATCTCCTAACACAACAGGTGAGTCGACAGCAGCCTTCCTTACAGGCCTGCTTCTCACACCGGGTTCCGTTTAGGTTCCATGTCGCATGCTTTCACAGAAACACACACGAGATGAAGTTCACGCTCAGGAAGGGCGATCTGTGCTGAGGCACGGGTTCTCTAGAGTTTTGTTCCTTTGCGTTGGGTGGACGGCCCTTAGGACTCCACGCACACGCGGGAGAGCCGACCTAGGTTCCTGAAACAAGAGTTGAGTCGACGGGTGCCTTCTCTGCCCATGCTTATTTCTCCCTCGGAATTCTACTGGGACTCACTCCCCACATTTGCCCTGAAGCAGAGTTCAAAATGCTGCCACCCTGTGGAGAGGCAGATGAACTGAAGCTGGGATTCTTTACTGCCTTCTTTCTGCCAAATCAGTGTGGAGCCCTTAGCATTCCTAGGCACACATGGAGCTGTAAGGGTTAGCTTCAGGTAACAAGAGCTGAGTCGAGAGGTGCCTTCTGGCCCCGACATCTTCTCCCTCGGTTTCACGTGAGGAACGCGTTCCCCAGGCTCTCACCCACGGTAGCCCGGAAACTGCTTCTTCCCTCAGAGAGGTGGATGGTAGCTAAAGCACGGTTTCGCTACCGTGTTGTTTCTTCGAGTTCGAACGTTAACAATAGGGCTTCCATGTAAAAGTGAGGCCGCAGTGCGAGCTTCATGAAACAAGTGGGGAGTCGTGTGCTGCCTTCTGCCAGGGCCTGAGTCTCATTCGGAACCTGCCTCCCGACTCCCTTGCTGTGCTCTCACGCATGCACACAGCAAACTGCTTCCAGCCTCAGGAAGGCCTAATTTCGCTGAAGGAGGAATTCTCCTCACACCTGTTCCTTCGACTTCAGTGCTTGGCTTTCGGCCTGCAGGCACACACGGGGCAACGGTACTAGCCTCGTAAACAAAGAGTGAGGTGACAGCTTCCTTCTGCACCGGCCTCTTTCTCAGTCCAGTTTACGTATGGAACCCATCCCGAGGCTCTCACCCACAGTGCAGAGTAAAGTGCTTCCTCTCACAGACCTTGAAACAAGTGGGGAGTGGTGCTCTGCCTTCTTGCGGAGCCTGAGTCTCACACGGTCATTGTTTTGGGACTCCCTTGCAGTTCTCTCACGCATGCACACAGCAAAATGCTTCTAGCCTCACGAAGGCCTCTTTTCGCTGAAGCAGGAATTCTCTACAGCCTTGTTCCTTCGACTTAGGTGCTTGGCCCTCGGCCTACAGGCACACACGGGGCAACGGTACTAGCCTCGTAAACAAGGAGTGAGGTGACAGCTTTCTTCTGCACCGGCCTCTTTCTCCATCCAGTTTACGTATGGAACCCACCCCAGGCTCTCACCCACAGTGCAGAGTAAAGTGCTTCCTCCCACAGATCATGAAACAAGTGGGGAGTGGTGCTCTGCCTTCTTCTGGAGCCTGGGTCTCACACGGACAATGTTTTGGGACTCCCTTGCAGTGATCTCACGCATGCACACAACAAAATGCTTCCAGCCTTAGGAAGGCCTCTTTTCGCTGAAGCAGGAATTCTCTACAGACTTGTTCCTTCGACTTAGGTGCTTGGCTTTAGGCCTGCAGGCACACACGGGGCAACGGTACTAGCCTCGTAAAGATGGAGGGAGGTGACAGCTTCCTTCTGCACCGGCCTGTTTCTCCATGGAGTTTACGTATGGAACCCGTCCCCAGGGTCTCCCCCACAGTGCAAACTGCTTCCTCCCACAGAGAGGTCGACGGTAGCCAAAGCACGGTTTCTGTACACTGTTGTTCCTAAGAGGTAGTACGCAAGCGATTTGACTTCCATGCAGAGGTTGGGCCGCAGTGCTAGCTTCATGAAACAAGTGGGCAGTCGTGCGCTGCCTTCTCTCGGGGCCTGAGTCTCCCACGGGAAATGGTTTGGGACTCAGTTGCAGTGCGCTCACGCATGCACACAGCAAGATGCGTCCACTCTCAGTCATGGCTCTTTTAGCCGAAGCAGGAATTCCCTACAGACTTGTTCCTTTGACTTAGGCGGTTGGCTTTCGGCCTGCAGGCACACCCGGGGCAAGGGTACCGGCCTCCTCAACAAGAGGTGAGTTGAGAGCGGCCTTCCGTACCGGCCTCTTTCTCGCTCCATTTCACGTATGAGACCCTTTCCCCGATCTCTCCTATACGAGCACTGTGACATTCCTCTGGCTTCAGGAACGGCAATGTTAACTAAAGCGCAGGAACTCTCTAGCATTGATGCTTGGTGTTAGTAGCCCGGCAACTAGGCATCCAGGCACACAAGGCAAAGCACGGCGAATCTCCTAACACAACAGGTGAGTCGACAGCAGCCCTCCTTACAGGCCTGCTTCTCACTCCGGGTTCCGTTTATGTTCCATGTCGCATGCTTTCACAGAAACACACACGAGATGAAGTTCACACTCAGGAAGGGCGATCTGTGCTGAGGCACGGGTTCTCTAGAGTTTTGTTCCTTTGCGTTGGGTGGACGGCCCTTAGGACTCCACGCACACGCGGGAGAGCCGACCTAGGTTCCTGAAACAAGAGTTGAGTCGACGGGTGCCTTCTCTGCCCATGCTTATTTCTCCCTCGGAATTCTACTGGGACTCACTCCCCACATTTGCCCTGAAGCAGAGTTCAAAATGCTGCCACCCTGTGGAGAGGCAGATGAACTGAAGCTGGGATTCTTTACTGCCTTCTTTCTGCCAAATCAGTTTGGAGCCCTTAGCATTCCTAGGCACACATGGAGCAGTAAGGGTTAGCTTCAGGTAACAAGAGCTGAGTCGAGAGGTGCCTTCTGGCCCCGACATCTTCTCCCTCGGTTTCACGTGAGGAACGCGTTCCCCAGGCTCTCACCCACGGTAGCCCGGAAACTGCTTCTTCCCTCAGAGAGGTGGATGGTAGCTAAAGCACGGTTTCGCTACCGTGTTGTTTCTTCGAGTTCGAACGTTAACAATAGGGCTTCCATGTAAAAGTGAGGCCGCAGTGCGAGCTTCATGAAACAAGTGGGGAGTCGTGTGCTGCCTTCTGCCAGGGCCTGAGTCTCATTCGGAACCTGCCTCCCGACTCCCTTGCTGTGCTCTCACGCATGCACACAGCAAACTGCTTCCAGCCTCAGGAAGGCCTAATTTCGCTGAAGGAGGAATTCTCCTCACACCTGTTCCTTCGACTTCAGTGCTTGGCTTTCGGCCTGCAGGCACACACGGGGCAACGGTACTAGCCTCGTAAACAAAGAGTGTGGTGACAGCTTCCTTCTGCACCGGCCTCTTTCTCAGTCCAGGTTACGTATGGAACCCATCCCGAGGCTCTCACCCACAGTGCAGAGTAAAGTGCTTCCTCTCACAGACCTTGAAACAAGTGGGGAGTGGTGCTCTGCCTTCTTGCGGAGCCTGCGTCTCACACGGTCATTGTTTTGGGACTCCCTTGCAGTTCTCTCACGCATGCACACAGCAAAATGCTTCTAGCCTCACGAAGGCCTCTTTTCGCTGAAGCAGGAATTCTCTACAGCCTTGTTTCTTCGACTTAGGTGCTTGGCCCTCGGCCTACAGGCACACACGGGGCAACGGTACTAGCCTCGTAAACAAGGAGTGAGGTGACAGCTTCCTTGTGCACCGGCCTCATTCTCCGTCCAGTATACGTATGGAACCCATCCCCAGGCTCTCACCCACAGTGCAGAGTAAACTGCTTGCTCCCACAGACCTTGAAACAAGTGGGGAGTGGTGCTCTGCCTTCTTGAGGAGCCTGAGTCTCACTTGGACAATGTTTTGGAACTCCGTTGCAGTTCTCTCACGCAGGCACACAGCAAACTGCTTCCAGCCTCAGGAAGGCCTCTTTTCGCAGAAGCAGGAATTCTCTACAGACTTGTTCCTTCGACTTAGGTGCTTGGCTTTAGGACGGCAGGCACGCACGGGCCAAAGGTACTAGCCTTGTAAAGAAGGAGAGAGTTGACAACTTCCTTCTGCACTGGCCTGTTTCTCCATGGAGTTTACGTATGGAACCCGTCCCCAGGGTCTCCCCCACAGTGCAAACTGCTTCCTCCCACAGAGAGGTCGACGGTAGCCAAAACACAGTTTCTGTACACTGTTGTTTCTAAGAGGTAGAACGCAAGCGATTTGACTTCCATGCAGAAGTGGGGCCGCAGTGCTAGCTTCATGAAACAAATGGGGAGTCGTGTGCTGCCTTCTGACAGGGCCTGAGTCTCATAAGGAACCTGCCCCCGGACTCCCTTGCAGTGCTCTCACGCATGTACACAGCAAAATGCTTCCAGCCTCAGGAAGGCCTAATTTCGCTGAAGGAGGAATTCTCCTCAGACCTGTTCCTTCGACTTCAGTGCTTGGCTTTCGGCCTGCAGGCACACACGGGGCAACGGTACTAGCCTCGTAAACAAAGAGTGAGGTGACAGCTTCCTTCTGCACCGGACTCTTTCTCAGTCCAGTTTACGTATGGAACCCATCCCGAGGCTCTCACCCACAGTGCAGAGTAAAGTGCTTCCTCCCACACACCATGAAACAAGTGGGCAGTGCTGCTCTGCCTTCTTGCGGAGCCTGAGTCTCACACGGACAATGTTTTGGGACTCCCTTGCAGTGCTCTCACGCATGCACACAGCAAAATGCTTCCAGCCTCAGGAAGGCCTCTTTTCGCTGAAGCAGGAATTCCCTACAGTCTTGTTCCTTCGACTTAGGTGCTTGGCGTTAGGCCTGCAGGCACAAAATGGGCAACGGTACTAGCCTCGTAAACAAGGAGTGAGGTGACAGGTTCCTTCTGCACCGACCTGTTTCTCCATCGAGTTTACCTTTGGAACCTGAGCCTAGGCTCTTACCCACAGTGCAGGGTAAAATGCTTCCTTCCACACACCATGAAACAAATTGGGAGTCGTGCCCTGGCTTCTTCCGTGGCCTGGGACTCACACGGACAATGTTTTGGGACTCCCTTGTAGTTCTCTCACGCATGCACACAGCAAACTGCTTCCAGCCTCAGGAAGGCCTCTTTTCGCTGAAGCAGGAATTCTCTGCAGACTTGTTCCTTCGACTTAGGTGCTTGGCTTTAGGCCTGCAGGCACACACGGGGCAAAGGTACTAGCCTCGTAAAGAAGGAGGGAGTTGACAGCTTGCTTCTACACCGGCCTGTTTCTCCATGGAGTTTACGTATGGAACCCGTCCCCAGGGTCTCCCCCACAGTGCAAACTGCTTCCTCCCACAGAGAGGTCGACCGTAGCCAAAGCACGGTTTCTGTACACTGTTGTTTCTAAGAGGTAGAACGCAAGCGATTTGACTTCCATGCAGAAGTGGGGCCGCTGTGCTAGCTTCATGAAACAAGCGGGGAGTCGTGTGCTGCCTTCTGCCAGGGCCTGAGTCTCACTCGGAACCTGCCTCCGGACTCCCTTGCAGTGCTCTCACGCATGCACACAGCAAAATGCTTCCAGCCTCAGGAAGGCCTAATTTCGCTGAAGGAGGAATTCTCCTCAGACCTGTTCCTGCGACTTAAGTGCTGGGCTTTCGGCCTGCAGGCACACACCGGGCAACGGTACTAGCCTCGTAAACAAGGAGTGAGGTGACAGCTTTCTTCTGCACCGGCCTCTTTCTCCATTCAGTTTACGTAAGGAACCCACCCCAGGCTCTCACCCACAGTGCAGAGTAAAGTGCTTCCTCCACATACCAAGAAACAAGTGGGGAGTGTTGCTCTTCCTTCTTCTGGAGCCTGGGTCTCACACGGACAATGTTTTGGGACTCCCTTGCAGTGATCTCACGCATGCACACAACAAAATGCTTCCAGCCTCAGGAAGGCCTCTTTTCGCTGACGCAGGAATTCTCTACAGACTTGTTCCTTCGACTTAGGTGCTTGGCTTTAGGCCTGCAGGCACACACGGGGCAACGGTACTAGCCTCGTAAAGATGGAGGGAGGTGACAGCTTCCTTCTGCACCGGCCTGTTTCTCCATGGAGTTTACGTATGGAACCCGTCCCCAGGGTCTCCCCCACAGTGCAAACTGCTTCCACCCACAGAGAGGTCGACGGTAGCCAAAGCACGGTTTCTGTACACTGTTGATTCTAAGAGGTAGTACGCAAGCGATTTGACTTCCATGCAGAGGTTGGGCCGCAGTGCTAGCTTCATGAAACAAGTGGGCAGTCGTGCGCTGCCTTCTCCCGGTTCATGAGTCTCCCACGGGAAATGGTTTGGGACTCAGTTGCAGTGCGCTCACGGATGCACACAGCAAGATGCGTCCACTCTCAGTCATGGCTCTTTTAGCCGAAGCAGGAATTCCCTACAGACTTGTTCCTTTGACTTAGGCGGTTGGCTTTCGGCCTGCAGGCACACCCGGGGCAAGGGTACCGGCCTCCTCAACAAGAGGTGAGTTGAGAGCGGCCTTCCGTACCGGCCTCTTTCTCGCTCCATTTCACGTATGGGACCCTTTCCCCGGTCTCTCCTATACGAGCACTGTGACATTCCTCTGGCTTCAGGAACGGCAATGTTAACTAAAGCGCAGGAACTCTCTAGCATTGATGTTTGGTGTTAGTAGGCCGGCAACTAGGCATCCAGGCACACAAGGCAAAGCACGGCGAATCTCCTAACACAACAGGTGAGTCGACAGCAGCCTTCCTTACAGGCCTGCTTCTCACTCCGGATTCCGTTTAGGTTCCATGTCGCATGCTTTCACAGAAACACACACGAGATGAAGTTCACGCTCAGGAAGGGCGATCTGTGCTGAGGCACGGGTTCTCTAGAGTTTTCTTCCTTTGAGTTGGGTGGACGGCCCTTAGGACTCCACGCACACGCGGGAGAGCCGACCTAGGTTCCTGAAACAAGAGTTGAGTCGACGGGTGCCTTCTCTGCCCATGCTTATTTCTCCCTCGGAATTCTACTGGGACTCACTCCCCACATTTGCCCTGAAGCAGAGTTCAAAATGCTGCCACCCTGTGGAGAGGCAGATGAACTGAAGCTGGGATTCTTTACTGCCTTCTTTCTGCCAAATCAGTTTGGAGCCCTTAGCATTCCTAGGCACACATGGAACAGTAAGGGTTAGCTTCTGGTTTCAAGGGCTGATTCGAGAGGTGCCTTCTGGCCCGGACATCTTCTCCCTCGGTTTCACGTGAGGAACGCGTTCCCCAGGCTCTCACCCACGGTAGGCTGGAAACTGCTTCTTCCCTCAGAGAGGTGGATGGTAGCTAAAGCTCGGTTTCGCTACCGTGTTGTTTCTCCGAGTTCGAACGTTAACAATTAGGCTTCCATGTAAAAGTGAGGCCGCAGTGCGAGCTTCATGAAGCAAGTGGGGAGTCGTGCGTTGCCTTCTGCCAGGGCCTGAGTCTCACTCGGAACATGCCTCCGGACTCGCTTGCAGTGCTCTCACGCATGCACACAGCAAAATGCTTCCAGCCTCAGGAAGGCCTCTTTTCGCTGAAGCAGGAATTCCCTACAGTCTTGTTCCTTCGACTTAGGTGCTTGGCGTTAGGCCTGCAGGCACAAAAGGGGCAACGGTACTAGCCTCGTAAACAAGGAGTGAGGTGACAGCTTCCTTCTGCACCGGCCTGTTTCTCCATGGAGTTTACGTATGGAACCCGTCCCCAGGGTCTCCCCCACAGTGCAAACTGCTTCCTCCCACAGAGAGGTCGACGGTAGCCAAAGCACGGTTTCTGTACACTGTTGTTTCTAAGAGGTAGTACGCAAGCGATTTGACTTCCATGCAGAGGTTGGGCCGCAGTGCTAGCTTCATGAAACAAGTGGGCAGTCGTGCGCTGCCTTCTCCCGGGGCCTGAGTCTCCCACGGGAAATGGTTTGGGACTCAGTTGCAGTGCGCTCACGCATGCACACAGCAAGATGCGTCCACTCTCAGTCATGGCTCTTTTAGCCGAAGCAGGAATTCCCTACAGACTTGTTCCTTTGACTTAGGCGGTTGGCTTTCGGCCTGCAGGCACACCCGGGGCAAGGGTACCGGCCTCCTCAACAAGAGGTGAGTTGAGAGCGGCCTTCCGTACCGGCCTCTTTCTCGCTCCATTTCACGTATGGGACCCTTTCCCCGGTCTCTCCTATACGAGCACTGTGACATTCCTCTGGCTTCAGGAACGGCAATGTTAACTAAAGCGCAGGAACTCTCTAGCATTGATGCTTGGTGTTAGTAGCCCGGCAACTAGGCATCCAGGCACACAAGGCAAAGCACGGCGAATCTCCTAACACAACAGGTGAGTCGACAGCAGCCTTCCTTACAGGCCTGCTTCTCACACCGGGTTCCGTTTAGGTTCCATGTCGCATGCTTTCACAGAAACACACACGAGATGAAGTTCACGCTCAGGAAGGGCGATCTGTGCTGAGGCACGGGTTCTCTAGAGTTTTGTTCCTTTGCGTTGGGTGGACGGCCCTTAGGACTCCACGCACACGCGGGAGAGCCGACCTAGGTTCCTGAAACAAGAGTTGAGTCGACGGGTGCCTTCTCTGCCCATGCTTATTTCTCCCTCGGAATTCTACTGGGACTCACTCCCCACATTTGCCCTGAAGCAGAGTTCAAAATGCTGCCACCCTGTGGAGAGGCAGATGAACTGAAGCTGGGATTCTTTACTGCCTTCTTTCTGCCAAATCAGTGTGGAGCCCTTAGCATTCCTAGGCACACATGGAGCTGTAAGGGTTAGCTTCAGGTAACAAGAGCTGAGTCGAGAGGTGCCTTCTGGCCCCGACATCTTCTCCCTCGGTTTCACGTGAGGAACGCGTTCCCCAGGCTCTCACCCACGGTAGCCCGGAAACTGCTTCTTCCCTCAGAGAGGTGGATGGTAGCTAAAGCACGGTTTCGCTACCGTGTTGTTTCTTCGAGTTCGAACGTTAACAATAGGGCTTCCATGTAAAAGTGAGGCCGCAGTGCGAGCTTCATGAAACAAGTGGGGAGTCGTGTGCTGCCTTCTGCCAGGGCCTGAGTCTCATTCGGAACCTGCCTCCCGACTCCCTTGCTGTGCTCTCACGCATGCACACAGCAAACTGCTTCCAGCCTCAGGAAGGCCTAATTTCGCTGAAGGAGGAATTCTCCTCACACCTGTTCCTTCGACTTCAGTGCTTGGCTTTCGGCCTGCAGGCACACACGGGGCAACGGTACTAGCCTCGTAAACAAAGAGTGAGGTGACAGCTTCCTTCTGCACCGGCCTCTTTCTCAGTCCAGTTTACGTATGGAACCCATCCCGAGGCTCTCACCCACAGTGCAGAGTAAAGTGCTTCCTCTCACAGACCTTGAAACAAGTGGGGAGTGGTGCTCTGCCTTCTTGCGGAGCCTGAGTCTCACACGGTCATTGTTTTGGGACTCCCTTGCAGTTCTCTCACGCATGCACACAGCAAAATGCTTCTAGCCTCACGAAGGCCTCTTTTCGCTGAAGCAGGAATTCTCTACAGCCTTGTTCCTTCGACTTAGGTGCTTGGCCCTCGGCCTACAGGCACACACGGGGCAACGGTACTAGCCTCGTAAACAAGGAGTGAGGTGACAGCTTTCTTCTGCACCGGCCTCTTTCTCCATCCAGTTTACGTATGGAACCCACCCCAGGCTCTCACCCACAGTGCAGAGTAAAGTGCTTCCTCCCACAGATCATGAAACAAGTGGGGAGTGGTGCTCTGCCTTCTTCTGGAGCCTGGGTCTCACACGGACAATGTTTTGGGACTCCCTTGCAGTGATCTCACGCATGCACACAACAAAATGCTTCCAGCCTTAGGAAGGCCTCTTTTCGCTGAAGCAGGAATTCTCTACAGACTTGTTCCTTCGACTTAGGTGCTTGGCTTTAGGCCTGCAGGCACACACGGGGCAACGGTACTAGCCTCGTAAAGATGGAGGGAGGTGACAGCTTCCTTCTGCACCGGCCTGTTTCTCCATGGAGTTTACGTATGGAACCCGTCCCCAGGGTCTCCCCCACAGTGCAAACTGCTTCCTCCCACAGAGAGGTCGACGGTAGCCAAAGCACGGTTTCTGTACACTGTTGTTCCTAAGAGGTAGTACGCAAGCGATTTGACTTCCATGCAGAGGTTGGGCCGCAGTGCTAGCTTCATGAAACAAGTGGGCAGTCGTGCGCTGCCTTCTCTCGGGGCCTGAGTCTCCCACGGGAAATGGTTTGGGACTCAGTTGCAGTGCGCTCACGCATGCACACAGCAAGATGCGTCCACTCTCAGTCATGGCTCTTTTAGCCGAAGCAGGAATTCCCTACAGACTTGTTCCTTTGACTTAGGCGGTTGGCTTTCGGCCTGCAGGCACACCCGGGGCAAGGGTACCGGCCTCCTCAACAAGAGGTGAGTTGAGAGCGGCCTTCCGTACCGGCCTCTTTCTCGCTCCATTTCACGTATGAGACCCTTTCCCCGATCTCTCCTATACGAGCACTGTGACATTCCTCTGGCTTCAGGAACGGCAATGTTAACTAAAGCGCAGGAACTCTCTAGCATTGATGCTTGGTGTTAGTAGCCCGGCAACTAGGCATCCAGGCACACAAGGCAAAGCACGGCGAATCTCCTAACACAACAGGTGAGTCGACAGCAGCCCTCCTTACAGGCCTGCTTCTCACTCCGGGTTCCGTTTATGTTCCATGTCGCATGCTTTCACAGAAACACACACGAGATGAAGTTCACACTCAGGAAGGGCGATCTGTGCTGAGGCACGGGTTCTCTAGAGTTTTGTTCCTTTGCGTTGGGTGGACGGCCCTTAGGACTCCACGCACACGCGGGAGAGCCGACCTAGGTTCCTGAAACAAGAGTTGAGTCGACGGGTGCCTTCTCTGCCCATGCTTATTTCTCCCTCGGAATTCTACTGGGACTCACTCCCCACATTTGCCCTGAAGCAGAGTTCAAAATGCTGCCACCCTGTGGAGAGGCAGATGAACTGAAGCTGGGATTCTTTACTGCCTTCTTTCTGCCAAATCAGTTTGGAGCCCTTAGCATTCCTAGGCACACATGGAGCAGTAAGGGTTAGCTTCAGGTAACAAGAGCTGAGTCGAGAGGTGCCTTCTGGCCCCGACATCTTCTCCCTCGGTTTCACGTGAGGAACGCGTTCCCCAGGCTCTCACCCACGGTAGCCCGGAAACTGCTTCTTCCCTCAGAGAGGTGGATGGTAGCTAAAGCACGGTTTCGCTACCGTGTTGTTTCTTCGAGTTCGAACGTTAACAATAGGGCTTCCATGTAAAAGTGAGGCCGCAGTGCGAGCTTCATGAAACAAGTGGGGAGTCGTGTGCTGCCTTCTGCCAGGGCCTGAGTCTCATTCGGAACCTGCCTCCCGACTCCCTTGCTGTGCTCTCACGCATGCACACAGCAAACTGCTTCCAGCCTCAGGAAGGCCTAATTTCGCTGAAGGAGGAATTCTCCTCACACCTGTTCCTTCGACTTCAGTGCTTGGCTTTCGGCCTGCAGGCACACACGGGGCAACGGTACTAGCCTCGTAAACAAAGAGTGTGGTGACAGCTTCCTTCTGCACCGGCCTCTTTCTCAGTCCAGGTTACGTATGGAACCCATCCCGAGGCTCTCACCCACAGTGCAGAGTAAAGTGCTTCCTCTCACAGACCTTGAAACAAGTGGGGAGTGGTGCTCTGCCTTCTTGCGGAGCCTGCGTCTCACACGGTCATTGTTTTGGGACTCCCTTGCAGTTCTCTCACGCATGCACACAGCAAAATGCTTCTAGCCTCACGAAGGCCTCTTTTCGCTGAAGCAGGAATTCTCTACAGCCTTGTTTCTTCGACTTAGGTGCTTGGCCCTCGGCCTACAGGCACACACGGGGCAACGGTACTAGCCTCGTAAACAAGGAGTGAGGTGACAGCTTCCTTGTGCACCGGCCTCATTCTCCGTCCAGTATACGTATGGAACCCATCCCCAGGCTCTCACCCACAGTGCAGAGTAAACTGCTTGCTCCCACAGACCTTGAAACAAGTGGGGAGTGGTGCTCTGCCTTCTTGAGGAGCCTGAGTCTCACTTGGACAATGTTTTGGAACTCCGTTGCAGTTCTCTCACGCAGGCACACAGCAAACTGCTTCCAGCCTCAGGAAGGCCTCTTTTCGCAGAAGCAGGAATTCTCTACAGACTTGTTCCTTCGACTTAGGTGCTTGGCTTTAGGACGGCAGGCACGCACGGGCCAAAGGTACTAGCCTTGTAAAGAAGGAGAGAGTTGACAACTTCCTTCTGCACTGGCCTGTTTCTCCATGGAGTTTACGTATGGAACCCGTCCCCAGGGTCTCCCCCACAGTGCAAACTGCTTCCTCCCACAGAGAGGTCGACGGTAGCCAAAACACAGTTTCTGTACACTGTTGTTTCTAAGAGGTAGAACGCAAGCGATTTGACTTCCATGCAGAAGTGGGGCCGCAGTGCTAGCTTCATGAAACAAATGGGGAGTCGTGTGCTGCCTTCTGACAGGGCCTGAGTCTCATAAGGAACCTGCCCCCGGACTCCCTTGCAGTGCTCTCACGCATGTACACAGCAAAATGCTTCCAGCCTCAGGAAGGCCTAATTTCGCTGAAGGAGGAATTCTCCTCAGACCTGTTCCTTCGACTTCAGTGCTTGGCTTTCGGCCTGCAGGCACACACGGGGCAACGGTACTAGCCTCGTAAACAAAGAGTGAGGTGACAGCTTCCTTCTGCACCGGACTCTTTCTCAGTCCAGTTTACGTATGGAACCCATCCCGAGGCTCTCACCCACAGTGCAGAGTAAAGTGCTTCCTCCCACACACCATGAAACAAGTGGGCAGTGCTGCTCTGCCTTCTTGCGGAGCCTGAGTCTCACACGGACAATGTTTTGGGACTCCCTTGCAGTGCTCTCACGCATGCACACAGCAAAATGCTTCCAGCCTCAGGAAGGCCTCTTTTCGCTGAAGCAGGAATTCCCTACAGTCTTGTTCCTTCGACTTAGGTGCTTGGCGTTAGGCCTGCAGGCACAAAATGGGCAACGGTACTAGCCTCGTAAACAAGGAGTGAGGTGACAGGTTCCTTCTGCACCGACCTGTTTCTCCATCGAGTTTACCTTTGGAACCTGAGCCTAGGCTCTTACCCACAGTGCAGGGTAAAATGCTTCCTTCCACACACCATGAAACAAATTGGGAGTCGTGCCCTGGCTTCTTCCGTGGCCTGGGACTCACACGGACAATGTTTTGGGACTCCCTTGTAGTTCTCTCACGCATGCACACAGCAAACTGCTTCCAGCCTCAGGAAGGCCTCTTTTCGCTGAAGCAGGAATTCTCTGCAGACTTGTTCCTTCGACTTAGGTGCTTGGCTTTAGGCCTGCAGGCACACACGGGGCAAAGGTACTAGCCTCGTAAAGAAGGAGGGAGTTGACAGCTTGCTTCTACACCGGCCTGTTTCTCCATGGAGTTTACGTATGGAACCCGTCCCCAGGGTCTCCCCCACAGTGCAAACTGCTTCCTCCCACAGAGAGGTCGACCGTAGCCAAAGCACGGTTTCTGTACACTGTTGTTTCTAAGAGGTAGAACGCAAGCGATTTGACTTCCATGCAGAAGTGGGGCCGCTGTGCTAGCTTCATGAAACAAGCGGGGAGTCGTGTGCTGCCTTCTGCCAGGGCCTGAGTCTCACTCGGAACCTGCCTCCGGACTCCCTTGCAGTGCTCTCACGCATGCACACAGCAAAATGCTTCCAGCCTCAGGAAGGCCTAATTTCGCTGAAGGAGGAATTCTCCTCAGACCTGTTCCTGCGACTTAAGTGCTGGGCTTTCGGCCTGCAGGCACACACCGGGCAACGGTACTAGCCTCGTAAACAAGGAGTGAGGTGACAGCTTTCTTCTGCACCGGCCTCTTTCTCCATTCAGTTTACGTAAGGAACCCACCCCAGGCTCTCACCCACAGTGCAGAGTAAAGTGCTTCCTCCACATACCAAGAAACAAGTGGGGAGTGTTGCTCTTCCTTCTTCTGGAGCCTGGGTCTCACACGGACAATGTTTTGGGACTCCCTTGCAGTGATCTCACGCATGCACACAACAAAATGCTTCCAGCCTCAGGAAGGCCTCTTTTCGCTGACGCAGGAATTCTCTACAGACTTGTTCCTTCGACTTAGGTGCTTGGCTTTAGGCCTGCAGGCACACACGGGGCAACGGTACTAGCCTCGTAAAGATGGAGGGAGGTGACAGCTTCCTTCTGCACCGGCCTGTTTCTCCATGGAGTTTACGTATGGAACCCGTCCCCAGGGTCTCCCCCACAGTGCAAACTGCTTCCACCCACAGAGAGGTCGACGGTAGCCAAAGCACGGTTTCTGTACACTGTTGATTCTAAGAGGTAGTACGCAAGCGATTTGACTTCCATGCAGAGGTTGGGCCGCAGTGCTAGCTTCATGAAACAAGTGGGCAGTCGTGCGCTGCCTTCTCCCGGTTCATGAGTCTCCCACGGGAAATGGTTTGGGACTCAGTTGCAGTGCGCTCACGGATGCACACAGCAAGATGCGTCCACTCTCAGTCATGGCTCTTTTAGCCGAAGCAGGAATTCCCTACAGACTTGTTCCTTTGACTTAGGCGGTTGGCTTTCGGCCTGCAGGCACACCCGGGGCAAGGGTACCGGCCTCCTCAACAAGAGGTGAGTTGAGAGCGGCCTTCCGTACCGGCCTCTTTCTCGCTCCATTTCACGTATGGGACCCTTTCCCCGGTCTCTCCTATACGAGCACTGTGACATTCCTCTGGCTTCAGGAACGGCAATGTTAACTAAAGCGCAGGAACTCTCTAGCATTGATGTTTGGTGTTAGTAGGCCGGCAACTAGGCATCCAGGCACACAAGGCAAAGCACGGCGAATCTCCTAACACAACAGGTGAGTCGACAGCAGCCTTCCTTACAGGCCTGCTTCTCACTCCGGATTCCGTTTAGGTTCCATGTCGCATGCTTTCACAGAAACACACACGAGATGAAGTTCACGCTCAGGAAGGGCGATCTGTGCTGAGGCACGGGTTCTCTAGAGTTTTCTTCCTTTGCGTTGGGTGGACGGCCCTTAGGACTCCACGCACACGCGGGAGAGCCGACCTAGGTTCCTGAAACAAGAGTTGAGTCGACGGGTGCCTTCTCTGCCCATGCTTATTTCTCCCTCGGAATTCTACTGGGACTCACTCCCCACATTTGCCCTGAAGCAGAGTTCAAAATGCTGCCACCCTGTGGAGAGGCAGATGAACTGAAGCTGGGATTCTTTACTGCCTTCTTTCTGCCAAATCAGTTTGGAGCCCTTAGCATTCCTAGGCACACATGGAACAGTAAGGGTTAGCTTCTGGTTTCAAGGGCTGATTCGAGAGGTGCCTTCTGGCCCGGACATCTTCTCCCTCGGTTTCACGTGAGGAACGCGTTCCCCAGGCTCTCACCCACGGTAGGCTGGAAACTGCTTCTTCCCTCAGAGAGGTGGATGGTAGCTAAAGCTCGGTTTCGCTACCGTGTTGTTTCTCCGAGTTCGAACGTTAACAATTAGGCTTCCATGTAAAAGTGAGGCCGCAGTGCGAGCTTCATGAAGCAAGTGGGGAGTCGTGCGTTGCCTTCTGCCAGGGCCTGAGTCTCACTCGGAACATGCCTCCGGACTCGCTTGCAGTGCTCTCACGCATGCACACAGCAAAATGCTTCCAGCCTCAGGAAGGCCTCTTTTCGCTGAAGCAGGAATTCCCTACAGTCTTGTTCCTTCGACTTAGGTGCTTGGCGTTAGGCCTGCAGGCACAAAAGGGGCAACGGTACTAGCCTCGTAAACAAGGAGTGAGGTGACAGCTTCCTTCTGCACCGGCCTGTTTCTCCATGGAGTTTACGTATGGAACCCGTCCCCAGGGTCTCCCCCACAGTGCAAACTGCTTCCTCCCACAGAGAGGTCGACGGTAGCCAAAGCACGGTTTCTGTACACTGTTGTTTCTAAGAGGTAGTACGCAAGCGATTTGACTTCCATGCAGAGGTTGGGCCGCAGTGCTAGCTTCATGAAACAAGTGGGCAGTCGTGCGCTGCCTTCTCCCGGGGCCTGAGTCTCCCACGGGAAATGGTTTGGGACTCAGTTGCAGTGCGCTCACGCATGCACACAGCAAGATGCGTCCACTCTCAGTCATGGCTCTTTTAGCCGAAGCAGGAATTCCCTACAGACTTGTTCCTTTGACTTAGGCGGTTGGCTTTCGGCCTGCAGGCACACCCGGGGCAAGGGTACCGGCCTCCTCAACAAGAGGTGAGTTGAGAGCGGCCTTCCGTACCGGCCTCTTTCTCGCTCCATTTCACGTATGGGACCCTTTCCCCGGTCTCTCCTATACGAGCACTGTGACATTCCTCTGGCTTCAGGAACGGCAATGTTAACTAAAGCGCAGGAACTCTCTAGCATTGATGCTTGGTGTTAGTAGCCCGGCAACTAGGCATCCAGGCACACAAGGCAAAGCACGGCGAATCTCCTAACACAACAGGTGAGTCGACAGCAGCCTTCCTTACAGGCCTGCTTCTCACACCGGGTTCCGTTTAGGTTCCATGTCGCATGCTTTCACAGAAACACACACGAGATGAAGTTCACGCTCAGGAAGGGCGATCTGTGCTGAGGCACGGGTTCTCTAGAGTTTTGTTCCTTTGCGTTGGGTGGACGGCCCTTAGGACTCCACGCACACGCGGGAGAGCCGACCTAGGTTCCTGAAACAAGAGTTGAGTCGACGGGTGCCTTCTCTGCCCATGCTTATTTCTCCCTCGGAATTCTACTGGGACTCACTCCCCACATTTGCCCTGAAGCAGAGTTCAAAATGCTGCCACCCTGTGGAGAGGCAGATGAACTGAAGCTGGGATTCTTTACTGCCTTCTTTCTGCCAAATCAGTGTGGAGCCCTTAGCATTCCTAGGCACACATGGAGCTGTAAGGGTTAGCTTCAGGTAACAAGAGCTGAGTCGAGAGGTGCCTTCTGGCCCCGACATCTTCTCCCTCGGTTTCACGTGAGGAACGCGTTCCCCAGGCTCTCACCCACGGTAGCCCGGAAACTGCTTCTTCCCTCAGAGAGGTGGATGGTAGCTAAAGCACGGTTTCGCTACCGTGTTGTTTCTTCGAGTTCGAACGTTAACAATAGGGCTTCCATGTAAAAGTGAGGCCGCAGTGCGAGCTTCATGAAACAAGTGGGGAGTCGTGTGCTGCCTTCTGCCAGGGCCTGAGTCTCATTCGGAACCTGCCTCCCGACTCCCTTGCTGTGCTCTCACGCATGCACACAGCAAACTGCTTCCAGCCTCAGGAAGGCCTAATTTCGCTGAAGGAGGAATTCTCCTCACACCTGTTCCTTCGACTTCAGTGCTTGGCTTTCGGCCTGCAGGCACACACGGGGCAACGGTACTAGCCTCGTAAACAAAGAGTGAGGTGACAGCTTCCTTCTGCACCGGCCTCTTTCTCAGTCCAGTTTACGTATGGAACCCATCCCGAGGCTCTCACCCACAGTGCAGAGTAAAGTGCTTCCTCTCACAGACCTTGAAACAAGTGGGGAGTGGTGCTCTGCCTTCTTGCGGAGCCTGAGTCTCACACGGTCATTGTTTTGGGACTCCCTTGCAGTTCTCTCACGCATGCACACAGCAAAATGCTTCTAGCCTCACGAAGGCCTCTTTTCGCTGAAGCAGGAATTCTCTACAGCCTTGTTCCTTCGACTTAGGTGCTTGGCCCTCGGCCTACAGGCACACACGGGGCAACGGTACTAGCCTCGTAAACAAGGAGTGAGGTGACAGCTTTCTTCTGCACCGGCCTCTTTCTCCATCCAGTTTACGTATGGAACCCACCCCAGGCTCTCACCCACAGTGCAGAGTAAAGTGCTTCCTCCCACAGATCATGAAACAAGTGGGGAGTGGTGCTCTGCCTTCTTCTGGAGCCTGGGTCTCACACGGACAATGTTTTGGGACTCCCTTGCAGTGATCTCACGCATGCACACAACAAAATGCTTCCAGCCTTAGGAAGGCCTCTTTTCGCTGAAGCAGGAATTCTCTACAGACTTGTTCCTTCGACTTAGGTGCTTGGCTTTAGGCCTGCAGGCACACACGGGGCAACGGTACTAGCCTCGTAAAGATGGAGGGAGGTGACAGCTTCCTTCTGCACCGGCCTGTTTCTCCATGGAGTTTACGTATGGAACCCGTCCCCAGGGTCTCCCCCACAGTGCAAACTGCTTCCTCCCACAGAGAGGTCGACGGTAGCCAAAGCACGGTTTCTGTACACTGTTGTTCCTAAGAGGTAGTACGCAAGCGATTTGACTTCCATGCAGAGGTTGGGCCGCAGTGCTAGCTTCATGAAACAAGTGGGCAGTCGTGCGCTGCCTTCTCTCGGGGCCTGAGTCTCCCACGGGAAATGGTTTGGGACTCAGTTGCAGTGCGCTCACGCATGCACACAGCAAGATGCGTCCACTCTCAGTCATGGCTCTTTTAGCCGAAGCAGGAATTCCCTACAGACTTGTTCCTTTGACTTAGGCGGTTGGCTTTCGGCCTGCAGGCACACCCGGGGCAAGGGTACCGGCCTCCTCAACAAGAGGTGAGTTGAGAGCGGCCTTCCGTACCGGCCTCTTTCTCGCTCCATTTCACGTATGAGACCCTTTCCCCGATCTCTCCTATACGAGCACTGTGACATTCCTCTGGCTTCAGGAACGGCAATGTTAACTAAAGCGCAGGAACTCTCTAGCATTGATGCTTGGTGTTAGTAGCCCGGCAACTAGGCATCCAGGCACACAAGGCAAAGCACGGCGAATCTCCTAACACAACAGGTGAGTCGACAGCAGCCCTCCTTACAGGCCTGCTTCTCACTCCGGGTTCCGTTTATGTTCCATGTCGCATGCTTTCACAGAAACACACACGAGATGAAGTTCACACTCAGGAAGGGCGATCTGTGCTGAGGCACGGGTTCTCTAGAGTTTTGTTCCTTTGCGTTGGGTGGACGGCCCTTAGGACTCCACGCACACGCGGGAGAGCCGACCTAGGTTCCTGAAACAAGAGTTGAGTCGACGGGTGCCTTCTCTGCCCATGCTTATTTCTCCCTCGGAATTCTACTGGGACTCACTCCCCACATTTGCCCTGAAGCAGAGTTCAAAATGCTGCCACCCTGTGGAGAGGCAGATGAACTGAAGCTGGGATTCTTTACTGCCTTCTTTCTGCCAAATCAGTTTGGAGCCCTTAGCATTCCTAGGCACACATGGAGCAGTAAGGGTTAGCTTCAGGTAACAAGAGCTGAGTCGAGAGGTGCCTTCTGGCCCCGACATCTTCTCCCTCGGTTTCACGTGAGGAACGCGTTCCCCAGGCTCTCACCCACGGTAGCCCGGAAACTGCTTCTTCCCTCAGAGAGGTGGATGGTAGCTAAAGCACGGTTTCGCTACCGTGTTGTTTCTTCGAGTTCGAACGTTAACAATAGGGCTTCCATGTAAAAGTGAGGCCGCAGTGCGAGCTTCATGAAACAAGTGGGGAGTCGTGTGCTGCCTTCTGCCAGGGCCTGAGTCTCATTCGGAACCTGCCTCCCGACTCCCTTGCTGTGCTCTCACGCATGCACACAGCAAACTGCTTCCAGCCTCAGGAAGGCCTAATTTCGCTGAAGGAGGAATTCTCCTCACACCTGTTCCTTCGACTTCAGTGCTTGGCTTTCGGCCTGCAGGCACACACGGGGCAACGGTACTAGCCTCGTAAACAAAGAGTGTGGTGACAGCTTCCTTCTGCACCGGCCTCTTTCTCAGTCCAGGTTACGTATGGAACCCATCCCGAGGCTCTCACCCACAGTGCAGAGTAAAGTGCTTCCTCTCACAGACCTTGAAACAAGTGGGGAGTGGTGCTCTGCCTTCTTGCGGAGCCTGCGTCTCACACGGTCATTGTTTTGGGACTCCCTTGCAGTTCTCTCACGCATGCACACAGCAAAATGCTTCTAGCCTCACGAAGGCCTCTTTTCGCTGAAGCAGGAATTCTCTACAGCCTTGTTTCTTCGACTTAGGTGCTTGGCCCTCGGCCTACAGGCACACACGGGGCAACGGTACTAGCCTCGTAAACAAGGAGTGAGGTGACAGCTTCCTTGTGCACCGGCCTCATTCTCCGTCCAGTATACGTATGGAACCCATCCCCAGGCTCTCACCCACAGTGCAGAGTAAACTGCTTGCTCCCACAGACCTTGAAACAAGTGGGGAGTGGTGCTCTGCCTTCTTGAGGAGCCTGAGTCTCACTTGGACAATGTTTTGGAACTCCGTTGCAGTTCTCTCACGCAGGCACACAGCAAACTGCTTCCAGCCTCAGGAAGGCCTCTTTTCGCAGAAGCAGGAATTCTCTACAGACTTGTTCCTTCGACTTAGGTGCTTGGCTTTAGGACGGCAGGCACGCACGGGCCAAAGGTACTAGCCTTGTAAAGAAGGAGAGAGTTGACAACTTCCTTCTGCACTGGCCTGTTTCTCCATGGAGTTTACGTATGGAACCCGTCCCCAGGGTCTCCCCCACAGTGCAAACTGCTTCCTCCCACAGAGAGGTCGACGGTAGCCAAAACACAGTTTCTGTACACTGTTGTTTCTAAGAGGTAGAACGCAAGCGATTTGACTTCCATGCAGAAGTGGGGCCGCAGTGCTAGCTTCATGAAACAAATGGGGAGTCGTGTGCTGCCTTCTGACAGGGCCTGAGTCTCATAAGGAACCTGCCCCCGGACTCCCTTGCAGTGCTCTCACGCATGTACACAGCAAAATGCTTCCAGCCTCAGGAAGGCCTAATTTCGCTGAAGGAGGAATTCTCCTCAGACCTGTTCCTTCGACTTCAGTGCTTGGCTTTCGGCCTGCAGGCACACACGGGGCAACGGTACTAGCCTCGTAAACAAAGAGTGAGGTGACAGCTTCCTTCTGCACCGGACTCTTTCTCAGTCCAGTTTACGTATGGAACCCATCCCGAGGCTCTCACCCACAGTGCAGAGTAAAGTGCTTCCTCCCACACACCATGAAACAAGTGGGCAGTGCTGCTCTGCCTTCTTGCGGAGCCTGAGTCTCACACGGACAATGTTTTGGGACTCCCTTGCAGTGCTCTCACGCATGCACACAGCAAAATGCTTCCAGCCTCAGGAAGGCCTCTTTTCGCTGAAGCAGGAATTCCCTACAGTCTTGTTCCTTCGACTTAGGTGCTTGGCGTTAGGCCTGCAGGCACAAAATGGGCAACGGTACTAGCCTCGTAAACAAGGAGTGAGGTGACAGGTTCCTTCTGCACCGACCTGTTTCTCCATCGAGTTTACCTTTGGAACCTGAGCCTAGGCTCTTACCCACAGTGCAGGGTAAAATGCTTCCTTCCACACACCATGAAACAAATTGGGAGTCGTGCCCTGGCTTCTTCCGTGGCCTGGGACTCACACGGACAATGTTTTGGGACTCCCTTGTAGTTCTCTCACGCATGCACACAGCAAACTGCTTCCAGCCTCAGGAAGGCCTCTTTTCGCTGAAGCAGGAATTCTCTGCAGACTTGTTCCTTCGACTTAGGTGCTTGGCTTTAGGCCTGCAGGCACACACGGGGCAAAGGTACTAGCCTCGTAAAGAAGGAGGGAGTTGACAGCTTGCTTCTACACCGGCCTGTTTCTCCATGGAGTTTACGTATGGAACCCGTCCCCAGGGTCTCCCCCACAGTGCAAACTGCTTCCTCCCACAGAGAGGTCGACCGTAGCCAAAGCACGGTTTCTGTACACTGTTGTTTCTAAGAGGTAGAACGCAAGCGATTTGACTTCCATGCAGAAGTGGGGCCGCTGTGCTAGCTTCATGAAACAAGCGGGGAGTCGTGTGCTGCCTTCTGCCAGGGCCTGAGTCTCACTCGGAACCTGCCTCCGGACTCCCTTGCAGTGCTCTCACGCATGCACACAGCAAAATGCTTCCAGCCTCAGGAAGGCCTAATTTCGCTGAAGGAGGAATTCTCCTCAGACCTGTTCCTGCGACTTAAGTGCTGGGCTTTCGGCCTGCAGGCACACACCGGGCAACGGTACTAGCCTCGTAAACAAGGAGTGAGGTGACAGCTTTCTTCTGCACCGGCCTCTTTCTCCATTCAGTTTACGTAAGGAACCCACCCCAGGCTCTCACCCACAGTGCAGAGTAAAGTGCTTCCTCCACATACCAAGAAACAAGTGGGGAGTGTTGCTCTTCCTTCTTCTGGAGCCTGGGTCTCACACGGACAATGTTTTGGGACTCCCTTGCAGTGATCTCACGCATGCACACAACAAAATGCTTCCAGCCTCAGGAAGGCCTCTTTTCGCTGACGCAGGAATTCTCTACAGACTTGTTCCTTCGACTTAGGTGCTTGGCTTTAGGCCTGCAGGCACACACGGGGCAACGGTACTAGCCTCGTAAAGATGGAGGGAGGTGACAGCTTCCTTCTGCACCGGCCTGTTTCTCCATGGAGTTTACGTATGGAACCCGTCCCCAGGGTCTCCCCCACAGTGCAAACTGCTTCCACCCACAGAGAGGTCGACGGTAGCCAAAGCACGGTTTCTGTACACTGTTGATTCTAAGAGGTAGTACGCAAGCGATTTGACTTCCATGCAGAGGTTGGGCCGCAGTGCTAGCTTCATGAAACAAGTGGGCAGTCGTGCGCTGCCTTCTCCCGGTTCATGAGTCTCCCACGGGAAATGGTTTGGGACTCAGTTGCAGTGCGCTCACGGATGCACACAGCAAGATGCGTCCACTCTCAGTCATGGCTCTTTTAGCCGAAGCAGGAATTCCCTACAGACTTGTTCCTTTGACTTAGGCGGTTGGCTTTCGGCCTGCAGGCACACCCGGGGCAAGGGTACCGGCCTCCTCAACAAGAGGTGAGTTGAGAGCGGCCTTCCGTACCGGCCTCTTTCTCGCTCCATTTCACGTATGGGACCCTTTCCCCGGTCTCTCCTATACGAGCACTGTGACATTCCTCTGGCTTCAGGAACGGCAATGTTAACTAAAGCGCAGGAACTCTCTAGCATTGATGTTTGGTGTTAGTAGGCCGGCAACTAGGCATCCAGGCACACAAGGCAAAGCACGGCGAATCTCCTAACACAACAGGTGAGTCGACAGCAGCCTTCCTTACAGGCCTGCTTCTCACTCCGGATTCCGTTTAGGTTCCATGTCGCATGCTTTCACAGAAACACACACGAGATGAAGTTCACGCTCAGGAAGGGCGATCTGTGCTGAGGCACGGGTTCTCTAGAGTTTTCTTCCTTTGAGTTGGGTGGACGGCCCTTAGGACTCCACGCACACGCGGGAGAGCCGACCTAGGTTCCTGAAACAAGAGTTGAGTCGACGGGTGCCTTCTCTGCCCATGCTTATTTCTCCCTCGGAATTCTACTGGGACTCACTCCCCACATTTGCCCTGAAGCAGAGTTCAAAATGCTGCCACCCTGTGGAGAGGCAGATGAACTGAAGCTGGGATTCTTTACTGCCTTCTTTCTGCCAAATCAGTTTGGAGCCCTTAGCATTCCTAGGCACACATGGAACAGTAAGGGTTAGCTTCTGGTTTCAAGGGCTGATTCGAGAGGTGCCTTCTGGCCCGGACATCTTCTCCCTCGGTTTCACGTGAGGAACGCGTTCCCCAGGCTCTCACCCACGGTAGGCTGGAAACTGCTTCTTCCCTCAGAGAGGTGGATGGTAGCTAAAGCTCGGTTTCGCTACCGTGTTGTTTCTCCGAGTTCGAACGTTAACAATTAGGCTTCCATGTAAAAGTGAGGCCGCAGTGCGAGCTTCATGAGCAAGTGGGGAGTCGTGCGTTGCCTTCTGCCAGGGCCTGAGTCTCACTCGGAACATGCCTCCGGACTCGCTTGCAGTGCTCTCACGCATGCACACAGCAAAATGCTTCCAGCCTCAGGAAGGCCTCTTTTCGCTGAAGCAGGAATTCCCTACAGTCTTGTTCCTTCGACTTAGGTGCTTGGCGTTAGGCCTGCAGGCACAAAAGGGGCAACGGTACTAGCCTCGTAAACAAGGAGTGAGGTGACAGCTTCCTTCTGCACCGGCCTGTTTCTCCATGGAGTTTACGTATGGAACCCGTCCCCAGGGTCTCCCCCACAGTGCAAACTGCTTCCTCCCACAGAGAGGTCGACGGTAGCCAAAGCACGGTTTCTGTACACTGTTGTTTCTAAGAGGTAGTACGCAAGCGATTTGACTTCCATGCAGAGGTTGGGCCGCAGTGCTAGCTTCATGAAACAAGTGGGCAGTCGTGCGCTGCCTTCTCCCGGGGCCTGAGTCTCCCACGGGAAATGGTTTGGGACTCAGTTGCAGTGCGCTCACGCATGCACACAGCAAGATGCGTCCACTCTCAGTCATGGCTCTTTTAGCCGAAGCAGGAATTCCCTACAGACTTGTTCCTTTGACTTAGGCGGTTGGCTTTCGGCCTGCAGGCACACCCGGGGCAAGGGTACCGGCCTCCTCAACAAGAGGTGAGTTGAGAGCGGCCTTCCGTACCGGCCTCTTTCTCGCTCCATTTCACGTATGGGACCCTTTCCCCGGTCTCTCCTATACGAGCACTGTGACATTCCTCTGGCTTCAGGAACGGCAATGTTAACTAAAGCGCAGGAACTCTCTAGCATTGATGCTTGGTGTTAGTAGCCCGGCAACTAGGCATCCAGGCACACAAGGCAAAGCACGGCGAATCTCCTAACACAACAGGTGAGTCGACAGCAGCCTTCCTTACAGGCCTGCTTCTCACACCGGGTTCCGTTTAGGTTCCATGTCGCATGCTTTCACAGAAACACACACGAGATGAAGTTCACGCTCAGGAAGGGCGATCTGTGCTGAGGCACGGGTTCTCTAGAGTTTTGTTCCTTTGCGTTGGGTGGACGGCCCTTAGGACTCCACGCACACGCGGGAGAGCCGACCTAGGTTCCTGAAACAAGAGTTGAGTCGACGGGTGCCTTCTCTGCCCATGCTTATTTCTCCCTCGGAATTCTACTGGGACTCACTCCCCACATTTGCCCTGAAGCAGAGTTCAAAATGCTGCCACCCTGTGGAGAGGCAGATGAACTGAAGCTGGGATTCTTTACTGCCTTCTTTCTGCCAAATCAGTGTGGAGCCCTTAGCATTCCTAGGCACACATGGAGCTGTAAGGGTTAGCTTCAGGTAACAAGAGCTGAGTCGAGAGGTGCCTTCTGGCCCCGACATCTTCTCCCTCGGTTTCACGTGAGGAACGCGTTCCCCAGGCTCTCACCCACGGTAGCCCGGAAACTGCTTCTTCCCTCAGAGAGGTGGATGGTAGCTAAAGCACGGTTTCGCTACCGTGTTGTTTCTTCGAGTTCGAACGTTAACAATAGGGCTTCCATGTAAAAGTGAGGCCGCAGTGCGAGCTTCATGAAACAAGTGGGGAGTCGTGTGCTGCCTTCTGCCAGGGCCTGAGTCTCATTCGGAACCTGCCTCCCGACTCCCTTGCTGTGCTCTCACGCATGCACACAGCAAACTGCTTCCAGCCTCAGGAAGGCCTAATTTCGCTGAAGGAGGAATTCTCCTCACACCTGTTCCTTCGACTTCAGTGCTTGGCTTTCGGCCTGCAGGCACACACGGGGCAACGGTACTAGCCTCGTAAACAAAGAGTGAGGTGACAGCTTCCTTCTGCACCGGCCTCTTTCTCAGTCCAGTTTACGTATGGAACCCATCCCGAGGCTCTCACCCACAGTGCAGAGTAAAGTGCTTCCTCTCACAGACCTTGAAACAAGTGGGGAGTGGTGCTCTGCCTTCTTGCGGAGCCTGAGTCTCACACGGTCATTGTTTTGGGACTCCCTTGCAGTTCTCTCACGCATGCACACAGCAAAATGCTTCTAGCCTCACGAAGGCCTCTTTTCGCTGAAGCAGGAATTCTCTACAGCCTTGTTCCTTCGACTTAGGTGCTTGGCCCTCGGCCTACAGGCACACACGGGGCAACGGTACTAGCCTCGTAAACAAGGAGTGAGGTGACAGCTTTCTTCTGCACCGGCCTCTTTCTCCATCCAGTTTACGTATGGAACCCACCCCAGGCTCTCACCCACAGTGCAGAGTAAAGTGCTTCCTCCCACAGATCATGAAACAAGTGGGGAGTGGTGCTCTGCCTTCTTCTGGAGCCTGGGTCTCACACGGACAATGTTTTGGGACTCCCTTGCAGTGATCTCACGCATGCACACAACAAAATGCTTCCAGCCTTAGGAAGGCCTCTTTTCGCTGAAGCAGGAATTCTCTACAGACTTGTTCCTTCGACTTAGGTGCTTGGCTTTAGGCCTGCAGGCACACACGGGGCAACGGTACTAGCCTCGTAAAGATGGAGGGAGGTGACAGCTTCCTTCTGCACCGGCCTGTTTCTCCATGGAGTTTACGTATGGAACCCGTCCCCAGGGTCTCCCCCACAGTGCAAACTGCTTCCTCCCACAGAGAGGTCGACGGTAGCCAAAGCACGGTTTCTGTACACTGTTGTTCCTAAGAGGTAGTACGCAAGCGATTTGACTTCCATGCAGAGGTTGGGCCGCAGTGCTAGCTTCATGAAACAAGTGGGCAGTCGTGCGCTGCCTTCTCTCGGGGCCTGAGTCTCCCACGGGAAATGGTTTGGGACTCAGTTGCAGTGCGCTCACGCATGCACACAGCAAGATGCGTCCACTCTCAGTCATGGCTCTTTTAGCCGAAGCAGGAATTCCCTACAGACTTGTTCCTTTGACTTAGGCGGTTGGCTTTCGGCCTGCAGGCACACCCGGGGCAAGGGTACCGGCCTCCTCAACAAGAGGTGAGTTGAGAGCGGCCTTCCGTACCGGCCTCTTTCTCGCTCCATTTCACGTATGAGACCCTTTCCCCGATCTCTCCTATACGAGCACTGTGACATTCCTCTGGCTTCAGGAACGGCAATGTTAACTAAAGCGCAGGAACTCTCTAGCATTGATGCTTGGTGTTAGTAGCCCGGCAACTAGGCATCCAGGCACACAAGGCAAAGCACGGCGAATCTCCTAACACAACAGGTGAGTCGACAGCAGCCCTCCTTACAGGCCTGCTTCTCACTCCGGGTTCCGTTTATGTTCCATGTCGCATGCTTTCACAGAAACACACACGAGATGAAGTTCACACTCAGGAAGGGCGATCTGTGCTGAGGCACGGGTTCTCTAGAGTTTTGTTCCTTTGCGTTGGGTGGACGGCCCTTAGGACTCCACGCACACGCGGGAGAGCCGACCTAGGTTCCTGAAACAAGAGTTGAGTCGACGGGTGCCTTCTCTGCCCATGCTTATTTCTCCCTCGGAATTCTACTGGGACTCACTCCCCACATTTGCCCTGAAGCAGAGTTCAAAATGCTGCCACCCTGTGGAGAGGCAGATGAACTGAAGCTGGGATTCTTTACTGCCTTCTTTCTGCCAAATCAGTTTGGAGCCCTTAGCATTCCTAGGCACACATGGAGCAGTAAGGGTTAGCTTCAGGTAACAAGAGCTGAGTCGAGAGGTGCCTTCTGGCCCCGACATCTTCTCCCTCGGTTTCACGTGAGGAACGCGTTCCCCAGGCTCTCACCCACGGTAGCCCGGAAACTGCTTCTTCCCTCAGAGAGGTGGATGGTAGCTAAAGCACGGTTTCGCTACCGTGTTGTTTCTTCGAGTTCGAACGTTAACAATAGGGCTTCCATGTAAAAGTGAGGCCGCAGTGCGAGCTTCATGAAACAAGTGGGGAGTCGTGTGCTGCCTTCTGCCAGGGCCTGAGTCTCATTCGGAACCTGCCTCCCGACTCCCTTGCTGTGCTCTCACGCATGCACACAGCAAACTGCTTCCAGCCTCAGGAAGGCCTAATTTCGCTGAAGGAGGAATTCTCCTCACACCTGTTCCTTCGACTTCAGTGCTTGGCTTTCGGCCTGCAGGCACACACGGGGCAACGGTACTAGCCTCGTAAACAAAGAGTGTGGTGACAGCTTCCTTCTGCACCGGCCTCTTTCTCAGTCCAGGTTACGTATGGAACCCATCCCGAGGCTCTCACCCACAGTGCAGAGTAAAGTGCTTCCTCTCACAGACCTTGAAACAAGTGGGGAGTGGTGCTCTGCCTTCTTGCGGAGCCTGCGTCTCACACGGTCATTGTTTTGGGACTCCCTTGCAGTTCTCTCACGCATGCACACAGCAAAATGCTTCTAGCCTCACGAAGGCCTCTTTTCGCTGAAGCAGGAATTCTCTACAGCCTTGTTTCTTCGACTTAGGTGCTTGGCCCTCGGCCTACAGGCACACACGGGGCAACGGTACTAGCCTCGTAAACAAGGAGTGAGGTGACAGCTTCCTTGTGCACCGGCCTCATTCTCCGTCCAGTATACGTATGGAACCCATCCCCAGGCTCTCACCCACAGTGCAGAGTAAACTGCTTGCTCCCACAGACCTTGAAACAAGTGGGGAGTGGTGCTCTGCCTTCTTGAGGAGCCTGAGTCTCACTTGGACAATGTTTTGGAACTCCGTTGCAGTTCTCTCACACAGGCACACAGCAAACTGCTTCCAGCCTCAGGAAGGCCTCTTTTCGCAGAAGCAGGAATTCTCTACAGACTTGTTCCTTCGACTTAGGTGCTTGGCTTTAGGACGGCAGGCACGCACGGGCCAAAGGTACTAGCCTTGTAAAGAAGGAGAGAGTTGACAACTTCCTTCTGCACTGGCCTGTTTCTCCATGGAGTTTACGTATGGAACCCGTCCCCAGGGTCTCCCCCACAGTGCAAACTGCTTCCTCCCACAGAGAGGTCGACGGTAGCCAAAACACAGTTTCTGTACACTGTTGTTTCTAAGAGGTAGAACGCAAGCGATTTGACTTCCATGCAGAAGTGGGGCCGCAGTGCTAGCTTCATGAAACAAATGGGGAGTCGTGTGCTGCCTTCTGACAGGGCCTGAGTCTCATAAGGAACCTGCCCCCGGACTCCCTTGCAGTGCTCTCACGCATGTACACAGCAAAATGCTTCCAGCCTCAGGAAGGCCTAATTTCGCTGAAGGAGGAATTCTCCTCAGACCTGTTCCTTCGACTTCAGTGCTTGGCTTTCGGCCTGCAGGCACACACGGGGCAACGGTACTAGCCTCGTAAACAAAGAGTGAGGTGACAGCTTCCTTCTGCACCGGACTCTTTCTCAGTCCAGTTTACGTATGGAACCCATCCCGAGGCTCTCACCCACAGTGCAGAGTAAAGTGCTTCCTCCCACACACCATGAAACAAGTGGGCAGTGCTGCTCTGCCTTCTTGCGGAGCCTGAGTCTCACACGGACAATGTTTTGGGACTCCCTTGCAGTGCTCTCACGCATGCACACAGCAAAATGCTTCCAGCCTCAGGAAGGCCTCTTTTCGCTGAAGCAGGAATTCCCTACAGTCTTGTTCCTTCGACTTAGGTGCTTGGCGTTAGGCCTGCAGGCACAAAATGGGCAACGGTACTAGCCTCGTAAACAAGGAGTGAGGTGACAGGTTCCTTCTGCACCGACCTGTTTCTCCATCGAGTTTACCTTTGGAACCTGAGCCTAGGCTCTTACCCACAGTGCAGGGTAAAATGCTTCCTTCCACACACCATGAAACAAATTGGGAGTCGTGCCCTGGCTTCTTCCGTGGCCTGGGACTCACACGGACAATGTTTTGGGACTCCCTTGTAGTTCTCTCACGCATGCACACAGCAAACTGCTTCCAGCCTCAGGAAGGCCTCTTTTCGCTGAAGCAGGAATTCTCTGCAGACTTGTTCCTTCGACTTAGGTGCTTGGCTTTAGGCCTGCAGGCACACACGGGGCAAAGGTACTAGCCTCGTAAAGAAGGAGGGAGTTGACAGCTTGCTTCTACACCGGCCTGTTTCTCCATGGAGTTTACGTATGGAACCCGTCCCCAGGGTCTCCCCCACAGTGCAAACTGCTTCCTCCCACAGAGAGGTCGACCGTAGCCAAAGCACGGTTTCTGTACACTGTTGTTTCTAAGAGGTAGAACGCAAGCGATTTGACTTCCATGCAGAAGTGGGGCCGCTGTGCTAGCTTCATGAAACAAGCGGGGAGTCGTGTGCTGCCTTCTGCCAGGGCCTGAGTCTCACTCGGAACCTGCCTCCGGACTCCCTTGCAGTGCTCTCACGCATGCACACAGCAAAATGCTTCCAGCCTCAGGAAGGCCTAATTTCGCTGAAGGAGGAATTCTCCTCAGACCTGTTCCTGCGACTTAAGTGCTGGGCTTTCGGCCTGCAGGCACACACCGGGCAACGGTACTAGCCTCGTAAACAAGGAGTGAGGTGACAGCTTTCTTCTGCACCGGCCTCTTTCTCCATTCAGTTTACGTAAGGAACCCACCCCAGGCTCTCACCCACAGTGCAGAGTAAAGTGCTTCCTCCACATACCAAGAAACAAGTGGGGAGTGTTGCTCTTCCTTCTTCTGGAGCCTGGGTCTCACACGGACAATGTTTTGGGACTCCCTTGCAGTGATCTCACGCATGCACACAACAAAATGCTTCCAGCCTCAGGAAGGCCTCTTTTCGCTGACGCAGGAATTCTCTACAGACTTGTTCCTTCGACTTAGGTGCTTGGCTTTAGGCCTGCAGGCACACACGGGGCAACGGTACTAGCCTCGTAAAGATGGAGGGAGGTGACAGCTTCCTTCTGCACCGGCCTGTTTCTCCATGGAGTTTACGTATGGAACCCGTCCCCAGGGTCTCCCCCACAGTGCAAACTGCTTCCTCCCACAGAGAGGTCGACGGTAGCCAAAGCACGGTTTCTGTACACTGTTGATTCTAAGAGGTAGTACGCAAGCGATTTGACTTCCATGCAGAGGTTGGGCCGCAGTGCTAGCTTCATGAAACAAGTGGGCAGTCGTGCGCTGCCTTCTCCCGGTTCATGAGTCTCCCACGGGAAATGGTTTGGGACTCAGTTGCAGTGCGCTCACGGATGCACACAGCAAGATGCGTCCACTCTCAGTCATGGCTCTTTTAGCCGAAGCAGGAATTCCCTACAGACTTGTTCCTTTGACTTAGGCGGTTGGCTTTCGGCCTGCAGGCACACCCGGGGCAAGGGTACCGGCCTCCTCAACAAGAGGTGAGTTGAGAGCGGCCTTCCGTACCGGCCTCTTTCTCGCTCCATTTCACGTATGGGACCCTTTCCCCGGTCTCTCCTATACGAGCACTGTGACATTCCTCTGGCTTCAGGAACGGCAATGTTAACTAAAGCGCAGGAACTCTCTAGCATTGATGTTTGGTGTTAGTAGGCCGGCAACTAGGCATCCAGGCACACAAGGCAAAGCACGGCGAATCTCCTAACACAACAGGTGAGTCGACAGCAGCCTTCCTTACAGGCCTGCTTCTCACTCCGGATTCCGTTTAGGTTCCATGTCGCATGCTTTCACAGAAACACACACGAGATGAAGTTCACGCTCAGGAAGGGCGATCTGTGCTGAGGCACGGGTTCTCTAGAGTTTTGTTCCTTTGCGTTGGGTGGACGGCCCTTAGGACTCCACGCACACGCGGGAGAGCCGACCTAGGTTCCTGAAACAAGAGTTGAGTCGACGGGTGCCTTCTCTGCCCATGCTTATTTCTCCCTCGGAATTCTACTGGGACTCACTCCCCACATTTGCCCTGAAGCAGAGTTCAAAATGCTGCCACCCTGTGGAGAGGCAGATGAACTGAAGCTGGGATTCTTTACTGCCTTCTTTCTGCCAAATCAGTTTGGAGCCCTTAGCATTCCTAGGCACACATGGAACAGTAAGGGTTAGCTTCTGGTTTCAAGGGCTGATTCGAGAGGTGCCTTCTGGCCCGGACATCTTCTCCCTCGGTTTCACGTGAGGAACGCGTTCCCCAGGCTCTCACCCACGGTAGGCTGGAAACTGCTTCTTCCCTCAGAGAGGTGGATGGTAGCTAAAGCTCGGTTTCGCTACCGTGTTGTTTCTCCGAGTTCGAACGTTAACAATTAGGCTTCCATGTAAAAGTGAGGCCGCAGTGCGAGCTTCATGAAGCAAGTGGGGAGTCGTGCGTTGCCTTCTGCCAGGGCCTGAGTCTCACTCGGAACATGCCTCCGGACTCGCTTGCAGTGCTCTCACGCATGCACACAGCAAAATGCTTCCAGCCTCAGGAAGGCCTCTTTTCGCTGAAGCAGGAATTCCCTACAGTCTTGTTCCTTCGACTTAGGTGCTTGGCGTTAGGCCTGCAGGCACAAAAGGGGCAACGGCACTAGCCTCGTAAACAAGGAGTGAGGTGACAGCTTCCTTCTGCACCGGCCTGTTTCTCCATGGAGTTTACGTATGGAACCCGTCCCCAGGGTCTCCCCCACAGTGCAAACTGCTTCCTCCCACAGAGAGGTCGACGGTAGCCAAAGCACGGTTTCTGTACACTGTTGTTTCTAAGAGGTAGTACGCAAGCGATTTGACTTCCATGCAGAGGTTGGGCCGCAGTGCTAGCTTCATGAAACAAGTGGGCAGTCGTGCGCTGCCTTCTCCCGGGGCCTGAGTCTCCCACGGGAAATGGTTTGGGACTCAGTTGCAGTGCGCTCACGCATGCACACAGCAAGATGCGTCCACTCTCAGTCATGGCTCTTTTAGCCGAAGCAGGAATTCCCTACAGACTTGTTCCTTTGACTTAGGCGGTTGGCTTTCGGCCTGCAGGCACACCCGGGGCAAGGGTACCGGCCTCCTCAACAAGAGGTGAGTTGAGAGCGGCCTTCCGTACCGGCCTCTTTCTCGCTCCATTTCACGTATGGGACCCTTTCCCCGGTCTCTCCTATACGAGCACTGTGACATTCCTCTGGCTTCAGGAACGGCAATGTTAACTAAAGCGCAGGAACTCTCTAGCATTGATGCTTGGTGTTAGTAGCCCGGCAACTAGGCATCCAGGCACACAAGGCAAAGCACGGCGAATCTCCTAACACAACAGGTGAGTCGACAGCAGCCTTCCTTACAGGCCTGCTTCTCACACCGGGTTCCGTTTAGGTTCCATGTCGCATGCTTTCACAGAAACACACACGAGATGAAGTTCACGCTCAGGAAGGGCGATCTGTGCTGAGGCACGGGTTCTCTAGAGTTTTGTTCCTTTGCGTTGGGTGGACGGCCCTTAGGACTCCACGCACACGCGGGAGAGCCGACCTAGGTTCCTGAAACAAGAGTTGAGTCGACGGGTGCCTTCTCTGCCCATGCTTATTTCTCCCTCGGAATTCTACTGGGACTCACTCCCCACATTTGCCCTGAAGCAGAGTTCAAAATGCTGCCACCCTGTGGAGAGGCAGATGAACTGAAGCTGGGATTCTTTACTGCCTTCTTTCTGCCAAATCAGTGTGGAGCCCTTAGCATTCCTAGGCACACATGGAGCTGTAAGGGTTAGCTTCAGGTAACAAGAGCTGAGTCGAGAGGTGCCTTCTGGCCCCGACATCTTCTCCCTCGGTTTCACGTGAGGAACGCGTTCCCCAGGCTCTCACCCACGGTAGCCCGGAAACTGCTTCTTCCCTCAGAGAGGTGGATGGTAGCTAAAGCACGGTTTCGCTACCGTGTTGTTTCTTCGAGTTCGAACGTTAACAATAGGGCTTCCATGTAAAAGTGAGGCCGCAGTGCGAGCTTCATGAAACAAGTGGGGAGTCGTGTGCTGCCTTCTGCCAGGGCCTGAGTCTCATTCGGAACCTGCCTCCCGACTCCCTTGCTGTGCTCTCACGCATGCACACAGCAAACTGCTTCCAGCCTCAGGAAGGCCTAATTTCGCTGAAGGAGGAATTCTCCTCACACCTGTTCCTTCGACTTCAGTGCTTGGCTTTCGGCCTGCAGGCACACACGGGGCAACGGTACTAGCCTCGTAAACAAAGAGTGAGGTGACAGCTTCCTTCTGCACCGGCCTCTTTCTCAGTCCAGTTTACGTATGGAACCCATCCCGAGGCTCTCACCCACAGTGCAGAGTAAAGTGCTTCCTCTCACAGACCTTGAAACAAGTGGGGAGTGGTGCTCTGCCTTCTTGCGGAGCCTGAGTCTCACACGGTCATTGTTTTGGGACTCCCTTGCAGTTCTCTCACGCATGCACACAGCAAAATGCTTCTAGCCTCACGAAGGCCTCTTTTCGCTGAAGCAGGAATTCTCTACAGCCTTGTTCCTTCGACTTAGGTGCTTGGCCCTCGGCCTACAGGCACACACGGGGCAACGGTACTAGCCTCGTAAACAAGGAGTGAGGTGACAGCTTTCTTCTGCACCGGCCTCTTTCTCCATCCAGTTTACGTATGGAACCCACCCCAGGCTCTCACCCACAGTGCAGAGTAAAGTGCTTCCTCCCACAGATCATGAAACAAGTGGGGAGTGGTGCTCTGCCTTCTTCTGGAGCCTGGGTCTCACACGGACAATGTTTTGGGACTCCCTTGCAGTGATCTCACGCATGCACACAACAAAATGCTTCCAGCCTTAGGAAGGCCTCTTTTCGCTGAAGCAGGAATTCTCTACAGACTTGTTCCTTCGACTTAGGTGCTTGGCTTTAGGCCTGCAGGCACACACGGGGCAACGGTACTAGCCTCGTAAAGATGGAGGGAGGTGACAGCTTCCTTCTGCACCGGCCTGTTTCTCCATGGAGTTTACGTATGGAACCCGTCCCCAGGGTCTCCCCCACAGTGCAAACTGCTTCCTCCCACAGAGAGGTCGACGGTAGCCAAAGCACGGTTTCTGTACACTGTTGTTCCTAAGAGGTAGTACGCAAGCGATTTGACTTCCATGCAGAGGTTGGGCCGCAGTGCTAGCTTCATGAAACAAGTGGGCAGTCGTGCGCTGCCTTCTCTCGGGGCCTGAGTCTCCCACGGGAAATGGTTTGGGACTCAGTTGCAGTGCGCTCACGCATGCACACAGCAAGATGCGTCCACTCTCAGTCATGGCTCTTTTAGCCGAAGCAGGAATTCCCTACAGACTTGTTCCTTTGACTTAGGCGGTTGGCTTTCGGCCTGCAGGCACACCCGGGGCAAGGGTACCGGCCTCCTCAACAAGAGGTGAGTTGAGAGCGGCCTTCCGTACCGGCCTCTTTCTCGCTCCATTTCACGTATGAGACCCTTTCCCCGATCTCTCCTATACGAGCACTGTGACATTCCTCTGGCTTCAGGAACGGCAATGTTAACTAAAGCGCAGGAACTCTCTAGCATTGATGCTTGGTGTTAGTAGCCCGGCAACTAGGCATCCAGGCACACAAGGCAAAGCACGGCGAATCTCCTAACACAACAGGTGAGTCGACAGCAGCCCTCCTTACAGGCCTGCTTCTCACTCCGGGTTCCGTTTATGTTCCATGTCGCATGCTTTCACAGAAACACACACGAGATGAAGTTCACACTCAGGAAGGGCGATCTGTGCTGAGGCACGGGTTCTCTAGAGTTTTGTTCCTTTGCGTTGGGTGGACGGCCCTTAGGACTCCACGCACACGCGGGAGAGCCGACCTAGGTTCCTGAAACAAGAGTTGAGTCGACGGGTGCCTTCTCTGCCCATGCTTATTTCTCCCTCGGAATTCTACTGGGACTCACTCCCCACATTTGCCCTGAAGCAGAGTTCAAAATGCTGCCACCCTGTGGAGAGGCAGATGAACTGAAGCTGGGATTCTTTACTGCCTTCTTTCTGCCAAATCAGTTTGGAGCCCTTAGCATTCCTAGGCACACATGGAGCAGTAAGGGTTAGCTTCAGGTAACAAGAGCTGAGTCGAGAGGTGCCTTCTGGCCCCGACATCTTCTCCCTCGGTTTCACGTGAGGAACGCGTTCCCCAGGCTCTCACCCACGGTAGCCCGGAAACTGCTTCTTCCCTCAGAGAGGTGGATGGTAGCTAAAGCACGGTTTCGCTACCGTGTTGTTTCTTCGAGTTCGAACGTTAACAATAGGGCTTCCATGTAAAAGTGAGGCCGCAGTGCGAGCTTCATGAAACAAGTGGGGAGTCGTGTGCTGCCTTCTGCCAGGGCCTGAGTCTCATTCGGAACCTGCCTCCCGACTCCCTTGCTGTGCTCTCACGCATGCACACAGCAAACTGCTTCCAGCCTCAGGAAGGCCTAATTTCGCTGAAGGAGGAATTCTCCTCACACCTGTTCCTTCGACTTCAGTGCTTGGCTTTCGGCCTGCAGGCACACACGGGGCAACGGTACTAGCCTCGTAAACAAAGAGTGTGGTGACAGCTTCCTTCTGCACCGGCCTCTTTCTCAGTCCAGGTTACGTATGGAACCCATCCCGAGGCTCTCACCCACAGTGCAGAGTAAAGTGCTTCCTCTCACAGACCTTGAAACAAGTGGGGAGTGGTGCTCTGCCTTCTTGCGGAGCCTGCGTCTCACACGGTCATTGTTTTGGGACTCCCTTGCAGTTCTCTCACGCATGCACACAGCAAAATGCTTCTAGCCTCACGAAGGCCTCTTTTCGCTGAAGCAGGAATTCTCTACAGCCTTGTTTCTTCGACTTAGGTGCTTGGCCCTCGGCCTACAGGCACACACGGGGCAACGGTACTAGCCTCGTAAACAAGGAGTGAGGTGACAGCTTCCTTGTGCACCGGCCTCATTCTCCGTCCAGTATACGTATGGAACCCATCCCCAGGCTCTCACCCACAGTGCAGAGTAAACTGCTTGCTCCCACAGACCTTGAAACAAGTGGGGAGTGGTGCTCTGCCTTCTTGAGGAGCCTGAGTCTCACTTGGACAATGTTTTGGAACTCCGTTGCAGTTCTCTCACGCAGGCACACAGCAAACTGCTTCCAGCCTCAGGAAGGCCTCTTTTCGCAGAAGCAGGAATTCTCTACAGACTTGTTCCTTCGACTTAGGTGCTTGGCTTTAGGACGGCAGGCACGCACGGGCCAAAGGTACTAGCCTTGTAAAGAAGGAGAGAGTTGACAACTTCCTTCTGCACTGGCCTGTTTCTCCATGGAGTTTACGTATGGAACCCGTCCCCAGGGTCTCCCCCACAGTGCAAACTGCTTCCTCCCACAGAGAGGTCGACGGTAGCCAAAACACAGTTTCTGTACACTGTTGTTTCTAAGAGGTAGAACGCAAGCGATTTGACTTCCATGCAGAAGTGGGGCCGCAGTGCTAGCTTCATGAAACAAATGGGGAGTCGTGTGCTGCCTTCTGACAGGGCCTGAGTCTCATAAGGAACCTGCCCCCGGACTCCCTTGCAGTGCTCTCACGCATGTACACAGCAAAATGCTTCCAGCCTCAGGAAGGCCTAATTTCGCTGAAGGAGGAATTCTCCTCAGACCTGTTCCTTCGACTTCAGTGCTTGGCTTTCGGCCTGCAGGCACACACGGGGCAACGGTACTAGCCTCGTAAACAAAGAGTGAGGTGACAGCTTCCTTCTGCACCGGACTCTTTCTCAGTCCAGTTTACGTATGGAACCCATCCCGAGGCTCTCACCCACAGTGCAGAGTAAAGTGCTTCCTCCCACACACCATGAAACAAGTGGGCAGTGCTGCTCTGCCTTCTTGCGGAGCCTGAGTCTCACACGGACAATGTTTTGGGACTCCCTTGCAGTGCTCTCACGCATGCACACAGCAAAATGCTTCCAGCCTCAGGAAGGCCTCTTTTCGCTGAAGCAGGAATTCCCTACAGTCTTGTTCCTTCGACTTAGGTGCTTGGCGTTAGGCCTGCAGGCACAAAATGGGCAACGGTACTAGCCTCGTAAACAAGGAGTGAGGTGACAGGTTCCTTCTGCACCGACCTGTTTCTCCATCGAGTTTACCTTTGGAACCTGAGCCTAGGCTCTTACCCACAGTGCAGGGTAAAATGCTTCCTTCCACACACCATGAAACAAATTGGGAGTCGTGCCCTGGCTTCTTCCGTGGCCTGGGACTCACACGGACAATGTTTTGGGACTCCCTTGTAGTTCTCTCACGCATGCACACAGCAAACTGCTTCCAGCCTCAGGAAGGCCTCTTTTCGCTGAAGCAGGAATTCTCTGCAGACTTGTTCCTTCGACTTAGGTGCTTGGCTTTAGGCCTGCAGGCACACACGGGGCAAAGGTACTAGCCTCGTAAAGAAGGAGGGAGTTGACAGCTTGCTTCTACACCGGCCTGTTTCTCCATGGAGTTTACGTATGGAACCCGTCCCCAGGGTCTCCCCCACAGTGCAAACTGCTTCCTCCCACAGAGAGGTCGACCGTAGCCAAAGCACGGTTTCTGTACACTGTTGTTTCTAAGAGGTAGAACGCAAGCGATTTGACTTCCATGCAGAAGTGGGGCCGCTGTGCTAGCTTCATGAAACAAGCGGGGAGTCGTGTGCTGCCTTCTGCCAGGGCCTGAGTCTCACTCGGAACCTGCCTCCGGACTCCCTTGCAGTGCTCTCACGCATGCACACAGCAAAATGCTTCCAGCCTCAGGAAGGCCTAATTTCGCTGAAGGAGGAATTCTCCTCAGACCTGTTCCTGCGACTTAAGTGCTGGGCTTTCGGCCTGCAGGCACACACCGGGCAACGGTACTAGCCTCGTAAACAAGGAGTGAGGTGACAGCTTTCTTCTGCACCGGCCTCTTTCTCCATTCAGTTTACGTAAGGAACCCACCCCAGGCTCTCACCCACAGTGCAGAGTAAAGTGCTTCCTCCACATACCAAGAAACAAGTGGGGAGTGTTGCTCTTCCTTCTTCTGGAGCCTGGGTCTCACACGGACAATGTTTTGGGACTCCCTTGCAGTGATCTCACGCATGCACACAACAAAATGCTTCCAGCCTCAGGAAGGCCTCTTTTCGCTGACGCAGGAATTCTCTACAGACTTGTTCCTTCGACTTAGGTGCTTGGCTTTAGGCCTGCAGGCACACACGGGGCAACGGTACTAGCCTCGTAAAGATGGAGGGAGGTGACAGCTTCCTTCTGCACCGGCCTGTTTCTCCATGGAGTTTACGTATGGAACCCGTCCCCAGGGTCTCCCCCACAGTGCAAACTGCTTCCACCCACAGAGAGGTCGACGGTAGCCAAAGCACGGTTTCTGTACACTGTTGATTCTAAGAGGTAGTACGCAAGCGATTTGACTTCCATGCAGAGGTTGGGCCGCAGTGCTAGCTTCATGAAACAAGTGGGCAGTCGTGCGCTGCCTTCTCCCGGTTCATGAGTCTCCCACGGGAAATGGTTTGGGACTCAGTTGCAGTGCGCTCACGGATGCACACAGCAAGATGCGTCCACTCTCAGTCATGGCTCTTTTAGCCGAAGCAGGAATTCCCTACAGACTTGTTCCTTTGACTTAGGCGGTTGGCTTTCGGCCTGCAGGCACACCCGGGGCAAGGGTACCGGCCTCCTCAACAAGAGGTGAGTTGAGAGCGGCCTTCCGTACCGGCCTCTTTCTCGCTCCATTTCACGTATGGGACCCTTTCCCCGGTCTCTCCTATACGAGCACTGTGACATTCCTCTGGCTTCAGGAACGGCAATGTTAACTAAAGCGCAGGAACTCTCTAGCATTGATGTTTGGTGTTAGTAGGCCGGCAACTAGGCATCCAGGCACACAAGGCAAAGCACGGCGAATCTCCTAACACAACAGGTGAGTCGACAGCAGCCTTCCTTACAGGCCTGCTTCTCACTCCGGATTCCGTTTAGGTTCCATGTCGCATGCTTTCACAGAAACACACACGAGATGAAGTTCACGCTCAGGAAGGGCGATCTGTGCTGAGGCACGGGTTCTCTAGAGTTTTCTTCCTTTGAGTTGGGTGGACGGCCCTTAGGACTCCACGCACACGCGGGAGAGCCGACCTAGGTTCCTGAAACAAGAGTTGAGTCGACGGGTGCCTTCTCTGCCCATGCTTATTTCTCCCTCGGAATTCTACTGGGACTCACTCCCCACATTTGCCCTGAAGCAGAGTTCAAAATGCTGCCACCCTGTGGAGAGGCAGATGAACTGAAGCTGGGATTCTTTACTGCCTTCTTTCTGCCAAATCAGTTTGGAGCCCTTAGCATTCCTAGGCACACATGGAACAGTAAGGGTTAGCTTCTGGTTTCAAGGGCTGATTCGAGAGGTGCCTTCTGGCCCGGACATCTTCTCCCTCGGTTTCACGTGAGGAACGCGTTCCCCAGGCTCTCACCCACGGTAGGCTGGAAACTGCTTCTTCCCTCAGAGAGGTGGATGGTAGCTAAAGCTCGGTTTCGCTACCGTGTTGTTTCTCCGAGTTCGAACGTTAACAATTAGGCTTCCATGTAAAAGTGAGGCCGCAGTGCGAGCTTCATGAAGCAAGTGGGGAGTCGTGCGTTGCCTTCTGCCAGGGCCTGAGTCTCACTCGGAACATGCCTCCGGACTCGCTTGCAGTGCTCTCACGCATGCACACAGCAAAATGCTTCCAGCCTCAGGAAGGCCTCTTTTCGCTGAAGCAGGAATTCCCTACAGTCTTGTTCCTTCGACTTAGGTGCTTGGCGTTAGGCCTGCAGGCACAAAAGGGGCAACGGTACTAGCCTCGTAAACAAGGAGTGAGGTGACAGCTTCCTTCTGCACCGGCCTGTTTCTCCATGGAGTTTACGTATGGAACCCGTCCCCAGGGTCTCCCCCACAGTGCAAACTGCTTCCTCCCACAGAGAGGTCGACGGTAGCCAAAGCACGGTTTCTGTACACTGTTGTTTCTAAGAGGTAGTACGCAAGCGATTTGACTTCCATGCAGAGGTTGGGCCGCAGTGCTAGCTTCATGAAACAAGTGGGCAGTCGTGCGCTGCCTTCTCCCGGGGCCTGAGTCTCCCACGGGAAATGGTTTGGGACTCAGTTGCAGTGCGCTCACGCATGCACACAGCAAGATGCGTCCACTCTCAGTCATGGCTCTTTTAGCCGAAGCAGGAATTCCCTACAGACTTGTTCCTTTGACTTAGGCGGTTGGCTTTCGGCCTGCAGGCACACCCGGGGCAAGGGTACCGGCCTCCTCAACAAGAGGTGAGTTGAGAGCGGCCTTCCGTACCGGCCTCTTTCTCGCTCCATTTCACGTATGGGACCCTTTCCCCGGTCTCTCCTATACGAGCACTGTGACATTCCTCTGGCTTCAGGAACGGCAATGTTAACTAAAGCGCAGGAACTCTCTAGCATTGATGCTTGGTGTTAGTAGCCCGGCAACTAGGCATCCAGGCACACAAGGCAAAGCACGGCGAATCTCCTAACACAACAGGTGAGTCGACAGCAGCCTTCCTTACAGGCCTGCTTCTCACACCGGGTTCCGTTTAGGTTCCATGTCGCATGCTTTCACAGAAACACACACGAGATGAAGTTCACGCTCAGGAAGGGCGATCTGTGCTGAGGCACGGGTTCTCTAGAGTTTTGTTCCTTTGCGTTGGGTGGACGGCCCTTAGGACTCCACGCACACGCGGGAGAGCCGACCTAGGTTCCTGAAACAAGAGTTGAGTCGACGGGTGCCTTCTCTGCCCATGCTTATTTCTCCCTCGGAATTCTACTGGGACTCACTCCCCACATTTGCCCTGAAGCAGAGTTCAAAATGCTGCCACCCTGTGGAGAGGCAGATGAACTGAAGCTGGGATTCTTTACTGCCTTCTTTCTGCCAAATCAGTGTGGAGCCCTTAGCATTCCTAGGCACACATGGAGCTGTAAGGGTTAGCTTCAGGTAACAAGAGCTGAGTCGAGAGGTGCCTTCTGGCCCCGACATCTTCTCCCTCGGTTTCACGTGAGGAACGCGTTCCCCAGGCTCTCACCCACGGTAGCCCGGAAACTGCTTCTTCCCTCAGAGAGGTGGATGGTAGCTAAAGCACGGTTTCGCTACCGTGTTGTTTCTTCGAGTTCGAACGTTAACAATAGGGCTTCCATGTAAAAGTGAGGCCGCAGTGCGAGCTTCATGAAACAAGTGGGGAGTCGTGTGCTGCCTTCTGCCAGGGCCTGAGTCTCATTCGGAACCTGCCTCCCGACTCCCTTGCTGTGCTCTCACGCATGCACACAGCAAACTGCTTCCAGCCTCAGGAAGGCCTAATTTCGCTGAAGGAGGAATTCTCCTCACACCTGTTCCTTCGACTTCAGTGCTTGGCTTTCGGCCTGCAGGCACACACGGGGCAACGGTACTAGCCTCGTAAACAAAGAGTGAGGTGACAGCTTCCTTCTGCACCGGCCTCTTTCTCAGTCCAGTTTACGTATGGAACCCATCCCGAGGCTCTCACCCACAGTGCAGAGTAAAGTGCTTCCTCTCACAGACCTTGAAACAAGTGGGGAGTGGTGCTCTGCCTTCTTGCGGAGCCTGAGTCTCACACGGTCATTGTTTTGGGACTCCCTTGCAGTTCTCTCACGCATGCACACAGCAAAATGCTTCTAGCCTCACGAAGGCCTCTTTTCGCTGAAGCAGGAATTCTCTACAGCCTTGTTCCTTCGACTTAGGTGCTTGGCCCTCGGCCTACAGGCACACACGGGGCAACGGTACTAGCCTCGTAAACAAGGAGTGAGGTGACAGCTTTCTTCTGCACCGGCCTCTTTCTCCATCCAGTTTACGTATGGAACCCACCCCAGGCTCTCACCCACAGTGCAGAGTAAAGTGCTTCCTCCCACAGATCATGAAACAAGTGGGGAGTGGTGCTCTGCCTTCTTCTGGAGCCTGGGTCTCACACGGACAATGTTTTGGGACTCCCTTGCAGTGATCTCACGCATGCACACAACAAAATGCTTCCAGCCTTAGGAAGGCCTCTTTTCGCTGAAGCAGGAATTCTCTACAGACTTGTTCCTTCGACTTAGGTGCTTGGCTTTAGGCCTGCAGGCACACACGGGGCAACGGTACTAGCCTCGTAAAGATGGAGGGAGGTGACAGCTTCCTTCTGCACCGGCCTGTTTCTCCATGGAGTTTACGTATGGAACCCGTCCCCAGGGTCTCCCCCACAGTGCAAACTGCTTCCTCCCACAGAGAGGTCGACGGTAGCCAAAGCACGGTTTCTGTACACTGTTGTTCCTAAGAGGTAGTACGCAAGCGATTTGACTTCCATGCAGAGGTTGGGCCGCAGTGCTAGCTTCATGAAACAAGTGGGCAGTCGTGCGCTGCCTTCTCTCGGGGCCTGAGTCTCCCACGGGAAATGGTTTGGGACTCAGTTGCAGTGCGCTCACGCATGCACACAGCAAGATGCGTCCACTCTCAGTCATGGCTCTTTTAGCCGAAGCAGGAATTCCCTACAGACTTGTTCCTTTGACTTAGGCGGTTGGCTTTCGGCCTGCAGGCACACCCGGGGCAAGGGTACCGGCCTCCTCAACAAGAGGTGAGTTGAGAGCGGCCTTCCGTACCGGCCTCTTTCTCGCTCCATTTCACGTATGAGACCCTTTCCCCGATCTCTCCTATACGAGCACTGTGACATTCCTCTGGCTTCAGGAACGGCAATGTTAACTAAAGCGCAGGAACTCTCTAGCATTGATGCTTGGTGTTAGTAGCCCGGCAACTAGGCATCCAGGCACACAAGGCAAAGCACGGCGAATCTCCTAACACAACAGGTGAGTCGACAGCAGCCCTCCTTACAGGCCTGCTTCTCACTCCGGGTTCCGTTTATGTTCCATGTCGCATGCTTTCACAGAAACACACACGAGATGAAGTTCACACTCAGGAAGGGCGATCTGTGCTGAGGCACGGGTTCTCTAGAGTTTTGTTCCTTTGCGTTGGGTGGACGGCCCTTAGGACTCCACGCACACGCGGGAGAGCCGACCTAGGTTCCTGAAACAAGAGTTGAGTCGACGGGTGCCTTCTCTGCCCATGCTTATTTCTCCCTCGGAATTCTACTGGGACTCACTCCCCACATTTGCCCTGAAGCAGAGTTCAAAATGCTGCCACCCTGTGGAGAGGCAGATGAACTGAAGCTGGGATTCTTTACTGCCTTCTTTCTGCCAAATCAGTTTGGAGCCCTTAGCATTCCTAGGCACACATGGAGCAGTAAGGGTTAGCTTCAGGTAACAAGAGCTGAGTCGAGAGGTGCCTTCTGGCCCCGACATCTTCTCCCTCGGTTTCACGTGAGGAACGCGTTCCCCAGGCTCTCACCCACGGTAGCCCGGAAACTGCTTCTTCCCTCAGAGAGGTGGATGGTAGCTAAAGCACGGTTTCGCTACCGTGTTGTTTCTTCGAGTTCGAACGTTAACAATAGGGCTTCCATGTAAAAGTGAGGCCGCAGTGCGAGCTTCATGAAACAAGTGGGGAGTCGTGTGCTGCCTTCTGCCAGGGCCTGAGTCTCATTCGGAACCTGCCTCCCGACTCCCTTGCTGTGCTCTCACGCATGCACACAGCAAACTGCTTCCAGCCTCAGGAAGGCCTAATTTCGCTGAAGGAGGAATTCTCCTCACACCTGTTCCTTCGACTTCAGTGCTTGGCTTTCGGCCTGCAGGCACACACGGGGCAACGGTACTAGCCTCGTAAACAAAGAGTGTGGTGACAGCTTCCTTCTGCACCGGCCTCTTTCTCAGTCCAGGTTACGTATGGAACCCATCCCGAGGCTCTCACCCACAGTGCAGAGTAAAGTGCTTCCTCTCACAGACCTTGAAACAAGTGGGGAGTGGTGCTCTGCCTTCTTGCGGAGCCTGCGTCTCACACGGTCATTGTTTTGGGACTCCCTTGCAGTTCTCTCACGCATGCACACAGCAAAATGCTTCTAGCCTCACGAAGGCCTCTTTTCGCTGAAGCAGGAATTCTCTACAGCCTTGTTTCTTCGACTTAGGTGCTTGGCCCTCGGCCTACAGGCACACACGGGGCAACGGTACTAGCCTCGTAAACAAGGAGTGAGGTGACAGCTTCCTTGTGCACCGGCCTCATTCTCCGTCCAGTATACGTATGGAACCCATCCCCAGGCTCTCACCCACAGTGCAGAGTAAACTGCTTGCTCCCACAGACCTTGAAACAAGTGGGGAGTGGTGCTCTGCCTTCTTGAGGAGCCTGAGTCTCACTTGGACAATGTTTTGGAACTCCGTTGCAGTTCTCTCACGCAGGCACACAGCAAACTGCTTCCAGCCTCAGGAAGGCCTCTTTTCGCAGAAGCAGGAATTCTCTACAGACTTGTTCCTTCGACTTAGGTGCTTGGCTTTAGGACGGCAGGCACGCACGGGCCAAAGGTACTAGCCTTGTAAAGAAGGAGAGAGTTGACAACTTCCTTCTGCACTGGCCTGTTTCTCCATGGAGTTTACGTATGGAACCCGTCCCCAGGGTCTCCCCCACAGTGCAAACTGCTTCCTCCCACAGAGAGGTCGACGGTAGCCAAAACACAGTTTCTGTACACTGTTGTTTCTAAGAGGTAGAACGCAAGCGATTTGACTTCCATGCAGAAGTGGGGCCGCAGTGCTAGCTTCATGAAACAAATGGGGAGTCGTGTGCTGCCTTCTGACAGGGCCTGAGTCTCATAAGGAACCTGCCCCCGGACTCCCTTGCAGTGCTCTCACGCATGTACACAGCAAAATGCTTCCAGCCTCAGGAAGGCCTAATTTCGCTGAAGGAGGAATTCTCCTCAGACCTGTTCCTTCGACTTCAGTGCTTGGCTTTCGGCCTGCAGGCACACACGGGGCAACGGTACTAGCCTCGTAAACAAAGAGTGAGGTGACAGCTTCCTTCTGCACCGGACTCTTTCTCAGTCCAGTTTACGTATGGAACCCATCCCGAGGCTCTCACCCACAGTGCAGAGTAAAGTGCTTCCTCCCACACACCATGAAACAAGTGGGCAGTGCTGCTCTGCCTTCTTGCGGAGCCTGAGTCTCACACGGACAATGTTTTGGGACTCCCTTGCAGTGCTCTCACGCATGCACACAGCAAAATGCTTCCAGCCTCAGGAAGGCCTCTTTTCGCTGAAGCAGGAATTCCCTACAGTCTTGTTCCTTCGACTTAGGTGCTTGGCGTTAGGCCTGCAGGCACAAAATGGGCAACGGTACTAGCCTCGTAAACAAGGAGTGAGGTGACAGGTTCCTTCTGCACCGACCTGTTTCTCCATCGAGTTTACCTTTGGAACCTGAGCCTAGGCTCTTACCCACAGTGCAGGGTAAAATGCTTCCTTCCACACACCATGAAACAAATTGGGAGTCGTGCCCTGGCTTCTTCCGTGGCCTGGGACTCACACGGACAATGTTTTGGGACTCCCTTGTAGTTCTCTCACGCATGCACACAGCAAACTGCTTCCAGCCTCAGGAAGGCCTCTTTTCGCTGAAGCAGGAATTCTCTGCAGACTTGTTCCTTCGACTTAGGTGCTTGGCTTTAGGCCTGCAGGCACACACGGGGCAAAGGTACTAGCCTCGTAAAGAAGGAGGGAGTTGACAGCTTGCTTCTACACCGGCCTGTTTCTCCATGGAGTTTACGTATGGAACCCGTCCCCAGGGTCTCCCCCACAGTGCAAACTGCTTCCTCCCACAGAGAGGTCGACCGTAGCCAAAGCACGGTTTCTGTACACTGTTGTTTCTAAGAGGTAGAACGCAAGCGATTTGACTTCCATGCAGAAGTGGGGCCGCTGTGCTAGCTTCATGAAACAAGCGGGGAGTCGTGTGCTGCCTTCTGCCAGGGCCTGAGTCTCACTCGGAACCTGCCTCCGGACTCCCTTGCAGTGCTCTCACGCATGCACACAGCAAAATGCTTCCAGCCTCAGGAAGGCCTAATTTCGCTGAAGGAGGAATTCTCCTCAGACCTGTTCCTGCGACTTAAGTGCTGGGCTTTCGGCCTGCAGGCACACACCGGGCAACGGTACTAGCCTCGTAAACAAGGAGTGAGGTGACAGCTTTCTTCTGCACCGGCCTCTTTCTCCATTCAGTTTACGTAAGGAACCCACCCCAGGCTCTCACCCACAGTGCAGAGTAAAGTGCTTCCTCCACATACCAAGAAACAAGTGGGGAGTGTTGCTCTTCCTTCTTCTGGAGCCTGGGTCTCACACGGACAATGTTTTGGGACTCCCTTGCAGTGATCTCACGCATGCACACAACAAAATGCTTCCAGCCTCAGGAAGGCCTCTTTTCGCTGACGCAGGAATTCTCTACAGACTTGTTCCTTCGACTTAGGTGCTTGGCTTTAGGCCTGCAGGCACACACGGGGCAACGGTACTAGCCTCGTAAAGATGGAGGGAGGTGACAGCTTCCTTCTGCACCGGCCTGTTTCTCCATGGAGTTTACGTATGGAACCCGTCCCCAGGGTCTCCCCCACAGTGCAAACTGCTTCCACCCACAGAGAGGTCGACGGTAGCCAAAGCACGGTTTCTGTACACTGTTGATTCTAAGAGGTAGTACGCAAGCGATTTGACTTCCATGCAGAGGTTGGGCCGCAGTGCTAGCTTCATGAAACAAGTGGGCAGTCGTGCGCTGCCTTCTCCCGGTTCATGAGTCTCCCACGGGAAATGGTTTGGGACTCAGTTGCAGTGCGCTCACGGATGCACACAGCAAGATGCGTCCACTCTCAGTCATGGCTCTTTTAGCCGAAGCAGGAATTCCCTACAGACTTGTTCCTTTGACTTAGGCGGTTGGCTTTCGGCCTGCAGGCACACCCGGGGCAAGGGTACCGGCCTCCTCAACAAGAGGTGAGTTGAGAGCGGCCTTCCGTACCGGCCTCTTTCTCGCTCCATTTCACGTATGGGACCCTTTCCCCGGTCTCTCCTATACGAGCACTGTGACATTCCTCTGGCTTCAGGAACGGCAATGTTAACTAAAGCGCAGGAACTCTCTAGCATTGATGTTTGGTGTTAGTAGGCCGGCAACTAGGCATCCAGGCACACAAGGCAAAGCACGGCGAATCTCCTAACACAACAGGTGAGTCGACAGCAGCCTTCCTTACAGGCCTGCTTCTCACTCCGGATTCCGTTTAGGTTCCATGTCGCATGCTTTCACAGAAACACACACGAGATGAAGTTCACGCTCAGGAAGGGCGATCTGTGCTGAGGCACGGGTTCTCTAGAGTTTTCTTCCTTTGCGTTGGGTGGACGGCCCTTAGGACTCCACGCACACGCGGGAGAGCCGACCTAGGTTCCTGAAACAAGAGTTGAGTCGACGGGTGCCTTCTCTGCCCATGCTTATTTCTCCCTCGGAATTCTACTGGGACTCACTCCCCACATTTGCCCTGAAGCAGAGTTCAAAATGCTGCCACCCTGTGGAGAGGCAGATGAACTGAAGCTGGGATTCTTTACTGCCTTCTTTCTGCCAAATCAGTTTGGAGCCCTTAGCATTCCTAGGCACACATGGAACAGTAAGGGTTAGCTTCTGGTTTCAAGGGCTGATTCGAGAGGTGCCTTCTGGCCCGGACATCTTCTCCCTCGGTTTCACGTGAGGAACGCGTTCCCCAGGCTCTCACCCACGGTAGGCTGGAAACTGCTTCTTCCCTCAGAGAGGTGGATGGTAGCTAAAGCTCGGTTTCGCTACCGTGTTGTTTCTCCGAGTTCGAACGTTAACAATTAGGCTTCCATGTAAAAGTGAGGCCGCAGTGCGAGCTTCATGAAGCAAGTGGGGAGTCGTGCGTTGCCTTCTGCCAGGGCCTGAGTCTCACTCGGAACATGCCTCCGGACTCGCTTGCAGTGCTCTCACGCATGCACACAGCAAAATGCTTCCAGCCTCAGGAAGGCCTCTTTTCGCTGAAGCAGGAATTCCCTACAGTCTTGTTCCTTCGACTTAGGTGCTTGGCGTTAGGCCTGCAGGCACAAAAGGGGCAACGGTACTAGCCTCGTAAACAAGGAGTGAGGTGACAGCTTCCTTCTGCACCGGCCTGTTTCTCCATGGAGTTTACGTATGGAACCCGTCCCCAGGGTCTCCCCCACAGTGCAAACTGCTTCCTCCCACAGAGAGGTCGACGGTAGCCAAAGCACGGTTTCTGTACACTGTTGTTTCTAAGAGGTAGTACGCAAGCGATTTGACTTCCAT